>NC_084590.1:52492316-52537316 GCF_033807715.1 Cololabis saira
CACGCACGCGCACACACGCACGCACGCACACGCACGCACGCATACACACACATGGTAACGCATGCACACGCACGCACACACACACACACATGGAAACGCACGCACATGCACGCAAACGCACGCATACACACACATGGAAACGCACGCACACGCACGCACACACATGGAAACCCACGCACATGCATGCAAACGCATGCACACGCACGCACACACATGGAAACGCACGCACACACATGGAAACCCACGCACATGCATGCAAACGCACGTACAAGCACGCACACACAGCACGCACGCACACGCACGCACGCAAACGCACGCACACACACGCACACACGTATACACATGGAAACGCACGCACACACACGCACGCACGTATACACATGGAAACGCACGCACACGCACGCATACACACACATGGAAACGCACGCACACGCACGCACACACATGGAAACCCACGCACATGCATGCAAACGCACGTACACGCACGCACGCACAGCACGCACGCACACGCACGCACGCACGCAAATGCACGCACACACACGCACACACACGCACACACGTATACACATGGAAACGCACGCACGCACACACACGCACGCACGTATACACATGGAAACGCACGCACACGCACGCACGCACATGGAAATGCACGCACACGCACGCACACACATCGAAACGCACGCACGCACACACGCACGCACACACATGGAAACGCACGCACATGCACGCAAACGCACGCAAACGCACGCACACACACGCAAACGCACGCAAACGCACGCACACACACGCACGCACGTATACACATGGAAACGCATGCACGCACGCACATGGAAATGCACGCACACGCACGCACACACATTGAAACGCACGCACGCACACGCACGCACACACACGCACGCACACACACGCATGGAAACGCACGCACACGCACGCACACGCACGCACACACACGCACGCACACACACACATGGAAACGCACGCACATGCACGCAAACGCACGCACATGCACGCACGCATACACACACATGGTATCGCACGCGCACGCACACACATGGAAACGCACGCACATGCACGCAAACGCACGCATACACACACATGGAAACGCACGCACACACATGGAAACGCACGAACACGCACGCACGCACACGCACGCACGCAAACGCACGCACACACATGGTATCGCACGCGCACGCACACACATGGAAATGCACGCACATGCACGCAAACGCACGCATACACACACATGGAAACGCACACACACGCACGCACACACATGGAAACGCACGAACACGCACGCACGCACACGCACGCACGCACACGCACGCACGCAAACGCACGCACACACATGGAAACGCACATGCACGCACACACATTGAAACGCACGCACACGCACGCACACACATGGAAACGCACGCACGCGCGCATACACACACATTGAAACGCACACGCACGCACGCATACACACACATGGAAACGCACATGCACGCACTCACATTGAAACGCACGCACACGCACGCGCGCATACACACACATGGAAACGCACGCACACGCACGCATACACACACATTGAAACGCACACGCACGCACGCATACACACACATGGAAACGCACGCACACGCACGCACGCACGCACATGGAAACGCACGCACATGCACGTACGCACACGCACGCACATGCACGCACACACATGGAAACGCATGCACACGCACATGCACACACACGCACGCACACGCACGCACGCACATGGAAACGCACGCACACGCACGCACGCACACGCACACGCACACATGGAAACGCACGCACACGCACGCACACACATGGAAACGCGCGCACACGCGCGCACGCACACGCACGCACACGCACGCACGCACACGCACGCACGCACACGCACGCACACGCACGCACGTATACATATGGAAACGCACGCACACGCACGCACGCACACGCACGCACGCACACACATGGAAACGCACGCACATGCACGCAAACGCACGCACACGTACGCACGCACGTATACACATGGAAACGCACGCACACGCACGCACGCACACGCACGCACGCACATGCATGGAAACGCACGCACATGCACGCACACACACGCACACACACATGGAAACGCACATGCATGCACATGCACACGCACGCACGCACACACACATATGGAAACGCACGCACATGCACGCACACGCACGCACGCACACACATGGAAACGCACGCACACGCACACTGAAACCCCCCCTCTCCATCTCTCTCTCTCTCTCCCTCCCTCCATCAGCAGTGGGAGGAGTCAGGTTGCCGTCAGGTTGCCATGGTTACAGAGTGGGAGGAGTCAGGTTGCCGTCAGGTTGCCGTGGTTTCACCCTCTGGTTTCTAGTGGCGACTGTCGTCTGTGATGTGTGTGATGCGTGTGTTAGTGTGTGTGTGTTAGTGTGTGTGTGTGTGAGCGTGTGTGTCGGAGTGATGATTCCAGCCGAGAGAAGAATATGTGACTGAACAACGGAGACGAGGAGGGGAGGAAGAGAGGAGGAAGAAAAGGGAGAGGAGGAAGAGAGGAGGAAGGAGGTGGAAACAGAGGATTAACGTCGCTGCAGAAAACCTCATCCCTCCATCAGAGAGGACGACAGGAACCTCATCCCTCCATCAGAGAGGACGACAGGAACCTCATCCCTCCATCAGAGAGGACGACAGGAACCTCATCCCTCCATCAGAGAGGACGACAGGAACCTCATCCCTCCATCAGAGAGGACGACAGGAACCTCATCCCTCCATCAGAGAGGACGACAGGAACCTCATCCCTCCATCAGAGAGGACGACAGGAACCTCATCCCTCCATCTTTGAGGCTGGACTGAAGGAGGGAAGGAAACGGAGGAGTGAAGGAGGCAAGGAAACGGAGGAGTGAAGGAGGGAAGGAAACGGAGGAGTGAAGGAGGGAAGGAAACGGAGGAGTGAAGGAAACGGAGGAGTGACGGAGGGATGGAGGAGATCTGAGTCGGAGGTGAGTCTGGTTTCTCTTCGTTTGTCGTCTGGTTGATGTTTCATGTCTTTGTGTCTCTGGACGTTCTTCTCTTCTCTTCTCTTCTTCTCTTCTTCTCTTCTTCTCTTCCCCTCTTCTCCTCTTCTTCTCTTCCCCTCTTCTTCTCTTCTTCTCTTCTTCTCCTGTAACTCGGTGATCTGCTCGTTAGCGTCAGAAATGTCAGTAAAGCTCCGGCCTGGAACCAGCAAACTTCCTTTAGATCCAGAAACTGGGAGGTTCAGGGTCCTCGGAGGTCAAAGTTCAAACAGGACCTGGACCTGGATGGAGATGTGGAGTAGTCCTCATGATTACCGATCAATAAGATCATCTGGATACCCCTGGAGGACCAGCAGGTGGTCTAGATCAGGCGTGTCAAATGTTCGGCCCGCGAGAAGTTTCCAACGCAAAAAAAGAGCACGCACAGATCTGTTGCCACAGATCTGAGACAATCGTCCACAGACAAGTGGCTTTTGATGGTTGTCATGACTTCATCGGAGTAATGCTTCTCGCTGTCATCAGCAGTTTGACTCAGGGCAACATTAGCAATACTCTGGGATGATACAGCGCCAGAGAGGTGAACATTCATCCTGTAAACCTGCAGCGGTTTGCTGATATCGCCCTCTGGCCACCACAAAAACCTCAGGAAGTCTCTGCCCTCTTTGTCAACCTTTACTTGGTAGAACATTGCCTCAATGTCTCCCATAACTGAAACCTTAATCGTACACCAATTAGGGTGTTTGTTAAGTCCGGACCAAGGAGCTCCTTGTTCAGAAATGTAGAAACTTTTCGCACACATGCCTCGTGCCTCTGGTACCACGGACAGCGCTCCGCAGCCCGAGAAAACCATATGTATTATTATATATATATATATATATATATATATATATATATATATATATATATATATATATATATATATATATATATATATATATTCTTTTACCATATGATAATTCATTTATTTATTTCTCAGGAAATTGCACATTGATGAACATATACATATGTAAATGTGCCAGATTGTAGCACAAGGCTAGTTTCCATCTGTAGTCCAATATCGGCAGGTAAGGTGTTAAAAGCATAAAAAGGTAAAAATGCAATAAGAAAAAGAAAACAGAAACAAAGACAAGTACAATTAGTAAAATGAGAATGATAAAAACAGTGAGTAGGTAGGAGGAGGCCCAAACGCACATTAGGTGTGTTACACATGTGTCGACCTCTTTGCCACATTTTTATCTGGTTTTTAAAAGTTGTTAAAGAGGGGCATTCCCTTATGTGTACAGGTATAGAGTTCCTTTATGGATAGTGCGTTGCGGCTAAAAGCAGTTTTTCTGAACGGAACCTCTACGTCTCTGTTGGACACTGCTCAGTGACCCGCGACTGTCGGTATTTAAAACGTTCCTGGAGGCGGTGGTGCCAGGCCATGTAGGGTTTTATACATAAGACAACTGTATGAGAATTTGCAGAAGTTGTCCAAGCTTAATAGATTGTATTTGTCCAAGATGTTGCAATGATGGTATGAGATAGGTTTTTTATCTAGGATTTCGAATTCTTTTTTATATAAAACCTCCACTAGCTTGAGTGTGGTAGGCCCCACCATGGTCCAGTTTTTATATAAAACCTCCACTGGCTTGAGTGTTTAGGCCCCACCATGGTCCAGTTTTTATATAAAACCTCCACTAGCTTGAGTGTGGTAGCCCCACCATGGTCCAATTTTTATATAAAACCTCCACTGGCTTGAGTGTGGTAGCCCCACCATGGTCCAGTTTTTATATAAAACCTCCACTAGCTTGAGTGTGGTAGCCCCACCATGGTCCAGTTTCATATAAAACCTCCACTAGCTTGAGTGTGGTAGCCCCACCATGGTCAAGCTTTTATATAAAACCTCCACTGGCTTGAGTGTTTAGGCCCCACCATGGTCCAGTTTTTATATAAAACCTCCACTGGCTTGAGTGTTAGGCCCCACCATGGTCCAGTTTTTATATAAAACCTCCACTAGCTTGAGTGTGGTAGCCCCACCATGGTCAAGCTTTTATATAAAACCTCCACTGGCTTGAGTGTTAGGCCCCACCATGGTCCAGTTTTTATATAAAACCTCCACTGGCTTGAGTGTGGTAGCCCCACCATGGTCCAGTTTTTATATAAAACCTCCACTAGCTTGAGTGTGGTAGCCCCACCATGGTCCAGTTTCATATAAAACCTCCACTAGCTTGAGTGTGGTAGCCCCACCATGGTCAAGCTTTTATATAAAACCTCCACTGGCTTGAGTGTTTAGGCCCCACCATGGTCCAGTTTTTATATAAAACCTCCACTGGCTTGAGTGTTAGGCCCCACCATGGTCCAGTTTTTATATAAAACCTCCACTAGCTTGAGTGTGGTAGCCCCACCATGGTCAAGCTTTTATATAAAACCTCCACTGGCTTGAGTGTTTAGGCCCCACCATGGTCCAGTTTTTATATAAAACCTCCACTGGCTTGAGTGTTAGGCCCCACCATGGTCCAGTTTTTATATAAAACCTCCACTAGCTTGAGTGTGGTAGCCCCACCATGGTCCAGTTTTTATATAAAACCTCCACTAGCTTGAGTGTGGTAGCCCCACCATGGTCCAGTTTTTATATAAAACCTCCACTGGCTTGAGTGTTTAGACCCCACCATGGTCCAGTTTTTATATAAAACCTCCACTAGCTTGAGTGTGGTAGCCCCACCATGGTCCAGTTTTTATATAAAACCTCCACTAGCTTGAGTGTTTAGGCCCCACCATGGTCCAGTTTTTATATAAAACCTCCACTGGCTTGAGTGTGGTAGCCCCACCATGGTCCAGTTTTTATATAAAACCTCCACTAGCTTGAGTGTTTAGGCCCCACCATGGTCCAGTTTTTATATAAAACCTCCACTAGCTTGAGTGTTAGGCCCCACCATGGTCCAGTTTTTATATAAAACCTCCACTAGCTTGAGTGTTTAGGCCCCACCATGGTCCAGTTTTTATATAAAACCTCCACTAGCTTGAGTGTTTAGACCCCACCATGGTCCAGTTTTTATATAAAACCTCCACTAGCTTGAGTGTGGTAGGCCCCACCATGGTCCAGTTTTTATATAAAACCTCCACTAGCTTGAGTGTGGTAGCCCCACCATGGTCCAGTTTTTATATAAAACCTCCACTGGCTTGAGTGTGGTAGCCCCACCATGGTCCAGTTTTTATATAAAACCTCCACTAGCTTGAGTGTGGTAGCCCCACCATGGTCCAGTTTTTATATAAAACCTCCACTAGCTTGAGTGTTAGGCCCCACCATGGTCCAGTTTTTATATAAAACCTCCACTAGCTTGAGTGTTTAGGCCCCACCATGGTCCAGTTTTTATATAAAACCTCCACTAGCTTGAGTGTGGTAGCCCCACCATGGTCCAGTTTTTATATAAAACCTCCACTAGCTTGAGTGTGGTAGCCCCACCATGGTCCAGTTTTTATATAAAACCTCCACTGTCTTGAGTGTGGTAGCCCCACCATGGTCCAGTTTTTATATAAAACCTCCACTAGCTTGAGTGTTTAGGCCCCACCATGGTCCAGTTTTTATATAAAACCTCCACTAGCTTGAGTGTTAGGCCCACCATGGTCCAGTTTTTATATAAAACCTCCACTAGCTTGAGTGTGGTAGCCCCACCATGGTCCAGTTTTTATATAAAACCTCCACTAGCTTGAGTGTGGTAGCCCCACCATGGTCCAGTTTTTATATAAAACTTCCACTAGCTTGAGTATGGTAGCCCCACCATGGTCCAGTTTTTATATAAAACCTCCACTGGCTTGAGTGTTTAGGCCCCACCATGGTCCAGTTTTTATATAAAACCTCCACTAGCTTGAGTGTTTAGGCCCACCATGGTCCAGTTTTTATATAAAACCTCCACTAGCTTGAGTGTTTAGGCCCCACCATGGTCCAGTTTTTATATAAAACCTCCACTAGCTTGAGTGTTAGGCCCCACCATGGTCCAGTTTTTATATAAAACCTCCACTAGCTTGAGTGTGGTATCCCCACCATGGTCCAGTTTTTATATAAAACCTCCACTAGCTTGAGTGTTTAGGCCCCACCATGGTCCAGTTTTTATATAAAACCTCCACTGGCTTGAGTGTGGTAGCCCCACCATGGTCCAGTTTTTATATAAAACCTCCACTAGCTTGAGTGTTTAGGCCCCACCATGGTCCAGTTTTTATATAAAACCTCCACTGGCTTGAGTGTTAGGCCCCACCATGGTCCAGTTTTTATATAAAACCTCCACTAGCTTGAGTGTGGTAGCCCCACCATGGTCCAGTTTTTATATAAAACCTCCACTGGCTTGAGTGTTTAGGCCCCACCATGGTCCAGTTTTTATATAAAACCTCCACTAGCTTGAGTGTGGTAGCCCCACCATGGTCCAGTTTTTATATAAAACCTCCACTAGCTTGAGTGTGGTAGCCCCACCATGGTCCAGTTTTTATATAAAACCTCCACTGGCTTGAGTGTTTAGACCCCACCATGGTCCAGTTTTTATATAAAACCTCCACTGTCTTGAGTGTGGTAGCCCCACCATGGTCCAGTTTTTATATAAAACCTCCACTAGCTTGAGTGTGGTATCCCCACCATGGTCCAGTTTTTATATAAAACCTCCACTAGCTTGAGTGTTTAGGCCCCACCATGGTCCAGTTTTTATATAAAACCTCCACTGGCTTGAGTGTGGTAGCCCCACCATGGTCCAGTTTTTATATAAAACCTCCACTGTCTTGAGTGTGGTAGCCCCACCATGGTCCAGTTTTTATATAAAACCTCCACTAGCTTGAGTGTGGTATCCCCACCATGGTCCAGTTTTTATATAAAACCTCCACTAGCTTGAGTGTTTAGGCCCCACCATGGTCCAGTTTTTATATAAAACCTCCACTGGCTTGAGTGTGGTAGCCCCACCATGGTCCAGTTTTTATATAAAACCTCCACTAGCTTGAGTGTTTAGGCCCCACCATGGTCCAGTTTTTATATAAAACCTCCACTGGCTTGAGTGTTAGGCCCCACCATGGTCCAGTTTTTATATAAAACCTCCACTAGCTTGAGTGTGGTAGCCCCACCATGGTCCAGTTTTTATATAAAACCTCCACTGGCTTGAGTGTTTAGGCCCCACCATGGTCCAGTTTTTATATAAAACCTCCACTAGCTTGAGTGTGGTAGCCCCACCATGGTCCAGTTTTTATATAAAACCTCCACTAGCTTGAGTGTTAGGCCCCACCATGGTCCAGTTTTTATATAAAACCTCCACTAGCTTGAGTGTGGTAGCCCCACCATGGTCCAGTGTTTATATAAAACCTCCACTGGCTTGAGTGTGGTAGCCCCACCTTGGTCCAGTTTTTATATAAAACCTCCACTGTCTTGAGTGTGGTAGCCCCACCATGGTCCAGTTTTTATATAAAACCTCCACTAGCTTGAGTGTGGTAGCCCCACCATGGTCCAGTTTTTATATAAAACCTCCACTAGCTTGAGTGTGGTAGGCCCCACCATGGTCCAGTTTTTATATAAAACCTCCACTGGCTTGAGTGTTTAGGCCCCACCATGGTCCAGTTTTTATATAAAACCTCCACTAGCTTGAGTGTTTAGGCCCCACCATGGTCCAGTTTTTATATAAAACCTCCACTAGCTTGAGTGTTAGGCCCACCATGGTCCAGTTTTTATATAAAACCTCCACTAGCTTGAGTGTGGTAGCCCCACCATGGTCCAGTTTTTATATAAAACCTCCACTAGCTTGAGTGTGGTAGCCCCACCATGGTCCAGTTTTTATATAAAACTTCCACTAGCTTGAGTATGGTAGCCCCACCATGGTCCAGTTTTTATATAAAACCTCCACTGGCTTGAGTGTTTAGGCCCCACCATGGTCCAGTTTTTATATAAAACCTCCACTAGCTTGAGTGTTAGGCCCCACCATGGTCCAGTTTTTATATAAAACCTCCACTAGCTTGAGTGTTTAGGCCCACCATGGTCCAGTTTTTATATAAAACCTCCACTAGCTTGAGTGTTTAGGCCCCACCATGGTCCAGTTTTTATATAAAACCTCCACTAGCTTGAGTGTTAGGCCCCACCATGGTCCAGTTTTTATATAAAACCTCCACTAGCTTGAGTGTGGTATCCCCACCATGGTCCAGTTTTTAAATAAAACCTCCACTAGCTTGAGTGTTTAGGCCCCACCATGGTCCAGTTCTTATATAAAACCTCCACTGGCTTGAGTGTGGTAGCCCCACCATGGTCCAGTTTTTATATAAAACCTCCACTAGCTTGAGTGTTTAGGCCCCACCATGGTCCAGTTTTTATATAAAACCTCCACTAGCTTGAGTGTGGTAGCCCCACCATGGTCCAGTTTTTATATAAAACCTCCACTAGCTTGAGTGTTAGGCCCCACCATGGTCCAGTTTTTATATAAAACCTCCACTAGCTTGAGTGTGGTAGCCCCACCATGGTCCAGTTTTTATATAAAACCTCCACTAGCTTGAGTGTTTAGGCCCCACCATGATCCAGTTTTTATATAAAACCTCCACTGGCTTGAGTGTTAGGCCCCACCATGGTCCAGTTTTTATATAAAACCTCCACTAGCTTGAGTGTGGTAGCCCCACCATGGTCCAGTTTTTATATAAAACCTCCACTGGCTTGAGTGTTTAGGCCCCACCATGGTCCAGTTTTTATATAAAACCTCCACTAGCTTGAGTGTGGTAGCCCCACCATGGTCCAGTTTTTATATAAAACCTCCACTAGCTTGAGTGTGGTAGCCCCACCATGGTCCAGTTTTTATATAAAACCTCCACTGGCTTGAGTGTTTAGGCCCCACCATGGTCCAGTGTTTATATAGAACCTCCACTAGCTTGAGTGTGGTAGCCCCACCATGGTCCAGTGTTTATATAAAACCTCCACTGGCTTGAGTGTGGTAGCCCCACCATGGTCCAGTTTTTATATAAAACCTCCACTGGCTTGAGTGTTTAGACCCCACCATGGTCCAGTGTTTATATAAAACCTCCACTAGCTTGAGTGTTAAGCCCCACCATGGTCCAGTTTTTATATAAAACCTCCACTAGCTTGAGTGTGGTAGCCCCACCATGGTCCAGTTTTTATATAAAACCTCCACTAGCTTGAGTGTGGTAGGCCCCACCATGGTCCAGTTTTTATATAAAACCTCCACTAGCTTGAGTGTTTAGGCCCCACCATGGTCCAGTTTTTATATAAAACCTCCACTAGCTTGAGTGTTTAGGCCCCACCATGGTCCAGTTTTTATATAAAACCTCCACTGGCTTGAGTGTGGTAGCCCCACCATGGTCCAGTTTTTATATAAAACCTCCACTAGCTTGAGTGTGGTAGCCCCACCATGGTCCAGTTTTTATATAAAACCTCCACTAGCTTGAGTGTGGTAGGCCCCACCATGGTCCAGTTTTTATATAAAACCTCCACTAGCTTGAGTGTGGTAGGCCCACCATGGTACAGTTTTTATATAAAACCTCCACTAGCTTGAGTGTTTAGGCCCCACCATGGTCCAGTTTTTATATAAAACCTCCACTAGCTTGAGTGTTTAGGCCCCACCATGGTCCAGTTTTTATATAAAACCTCCACTAGCTTGAGTGTTTAGGCCCCACCATGGTCCAGTTTTTATATAAAACCTCCACTGGCTTGAGTGTGGTAGCCCTACCATGGTCCAGTTTTTATATAAAACCTCCACTAGCCTGAGTGTGGTAGGCCCACCATGGTCCAGTTTTTATATAAAACCTCCACTGGCTTGAGTGTTAGGCCCACCATGGTCCAGTTTTTATATAAAACCTCCACTAGCTTGAGTGTGGTAGCCCCACCATGGTCCAGTTTTTATATAAAACCTCCACTGGCTTGAGTGTGGTAGCCCCACCATGGTCCAGTTTTTATATAAAACCTCCACTAGCTTGAGTGTGGTAGCCCCACCATGGTCCAGTTTTTATATAAAACCTCCACTAGCTTGAGTGTGGTAGGCCCCACCATGGTCCAGTTTTTATATAAAACCTCCACTGGCTTGAGTGTTTAGGCCCCACCATGGTCCAGTTTTTATATAAAACCTCCACTGGCTTGAGTGTTTAGGCCCCACCATGGTCCAGTTTTTATATAAAACCTCCACTGGCTTGAGTGTTTAGACCCCACCATGGTCCAGTTTTTATATAAAACCTCCACTAGCTTGAGTGTGGTAGCCCCACCATGGTCCAGTTTTTATATAAAACCTCCACTAGCTTGAGTGTGGTAGCCCCACCATGGTCCAGTTTTTATATAAAACCTCCACTAGCTTGAGTGTTTAGCCCCACCATGGTCCAGTTTTTATATAAAACCTCCACTAGCTTGAGTGTGGTAGCCCCACCATGGTCCAGTTTTTATATAAAACCTCCACTGGCTTGAGTGTTTAGGCCCCACTATGGTCCAGTTTTTATATAAAACCTCCACTAGCGTGAGTGTGGTAGCCCCACCATGGTCCAGTTTTTATATAAAACCTCCACTGGCTTGAGTGTTTAGGCCCCACCATGGTCCAGTTTTTATATAAAACCTCCACTAGCTTGAGTGTTAAGCCCACCATGGTCCAGTTTTTATATAAAACCTCCACTAGCTTGAGTGTGGTAGCCCCACCATGGTCCAGTTTTTATATAAAACCTCCACTAGCTTGAGTGTGGTAGCCCCACCATGGTCCAGTTTTTATATAAAACCTCCACTAGCTTGAGTGTGGTAGGCCCCACCATGGTCCAGTTTTTATATAAAACCTCCACTAGCTTGAGTGTTTAGGCCCCACCACGGTCCAGTTTTTATATAAAACCTCCACTAGCTTGAGTGTGGTAGCCCCACCATGGTCCAGTTTTTATATAAAACCTCCACTGGCTTGAGTGTTTAGGCCCCACCATGGTCCAGTTTTTATATAAAACCTCCACTAGCTTGAGTGTTAAGCCCCACCATGGTCCAGTTTTTATATAAAACCTCCACTGGCTTGAGTGTTTAGGCCCCACCATGGTCCAGTTTTTATATAAAACCTCCACTAGCTTGAGTGTGGTAGGCCCCACCATGGTCCAGTTTTTATATAAAACCTCCACTAGCTTGAGTGTTTAGGCCCCACCATGGTCCAGTTTTTATATAAAACCTCCACTGGCTTGAGTGTGGTAGGCCCCACCATGGTCCAGTTTTTATATAAAACCTCCACTAGCTTGAGTGTTTAGGCCCCACCATGGTCCAGTTTTTATATAAAACCTCCACTGGCTTGAGTGTGGTAGGCCCCACCATGGTCCAGTTTTTATATAAAACCTCCACTAGCTTGAGTGTGGTAGCCCCACCATGGTCCAGTTTTTATATAAAACCTCCACTAGCTTGAGTGTTTAGGCCCCACCATGGTCCAGTTTTTATATAAAACCTCCACTGGCTTGAGTGTTTAGACCCCACCATGGTCCAGTTTTTATATAAAACCTCCACTGGCTTGAGTGTTTAGGCCCACCATGGTCCAGTTTTTATATAAAACCTCCACTGGCTTGAGTGTTTATGCCCCACCATGGTCCACGTTGTGATGCAGTAGCTTAAATGTGAGAAAATCATAGCATGTAAAAATGTTAGGGCAGCAGTGTTTGACATGGCACATCTATGTGCTTAAAATGATGAAAAGCTTTAATGTCCCCGAAGGGCAATTTGGTTTGCAACCACAGGACAACATACATATATATCCCACTTCAAACACACAATACAATAAATAAATAAATATAATAAAAACAGTCATCACATCACATTGTTCCCCCTATCGCTTCTTATCGACGTTAAAACACCTCAGTTTTCTCAGATAAAACAATCTCTGATTTGCCTTCCTACAGATAGCGTCTGGGTTGATTCCAAAAGACAGTTTGTTGTCCACGATGGTGCCTAGATACTTGTACTGGCTGACAACTTCCACTGCTGTGCCTTTAAGAAAGGTTTGAGTTGTGACAGGCGGATTCCTCCGAAAATCAAGAATCATGTCCTTTGTTTTTGACACATTGAGTTGCAGGTAGGAGTTATCACACCATCTAACAAAATAATCAAGGACAGGTCCATGGCCCACCTCCTGGTCCTGCAAGAGGCTGACAATCACGGAGTCATCAGCACATTTTATTATGACCCTTGACTGGAACATGCTCTTACAATCACTGGTGTAAAGCATGAACAGTAGAGGTGCCAGGACACCCCCCTGGGGCGAGCCTGTGGAACACAGCAGGGAATCAGACAGGGTTTCATTGACACAAGTTCTCTGCGGCCTCATAGTCAGAAAGTCGACTAACCAACATATGGTTCCCAAATCAATGGGTATTTTTGACAGCCTTTGAGCAAGAATATGAGGCTGCATGCAGTTAAAAGCTGATGAAAAATCAGCAAAGCATAGGCGTGCATGCGTTTTCCCTCCAGGTGCCTGACAACAAAATTCAACAGTGTTGCCACAGCATCCTCCACCCCTTTCCTGGGTTGATAGGCAAATTGGAGTGGATCAATAGTTGTCTGTGTCACAGAGAGCAAGCTCTTTTTCACCATGCGCTCAAAACTCTTCATCACCACTGAGGTGAGGGCCACAGGACGATAATCATTCAGTGTCTTTGGTGATGATACCTTCGCCACTGGGACAATAATGGACTCTTTCCATAATGAGGGGACTTTGTTCAGTGACAAGGACCACTGAAAAATATATGTGAAGATACCACTTAAGAATGGGGCACAGCATTTAAGTAGTCGACCACTGATACCATCAGGCCCATGACTTTTCTTAGCGTTGGTCTTTTCAAAAGTGCTCCACACAGTGATTTCATCTGAATCTGACTGCTTACTGAAGCAGCCCTGAATACAGACAGTTCATCAGAAAAATCCTTTGAGTCAAATCTCAGATAGAACTGATTTAGTTCTTTTGCCAGGGTAAGATCAGATGTATCAGCATGAGACACTCTTTTCTTCTTATCCTGGATTCCCACCATAGACTTGATTCCTTTCCAAGCAGAGCGGGAATCACCACTCCTCAGTTCATCTTGTACCTTCTTGTACTTCATTTTGGCAAGCCTAATTTCACTTCTGACCAACCTTTGGGCTTCCCTTTGTTGTGCGATGTCTCCCTGATGATAAGCTATTTTTTTCCTATTAAGAGCATTTTTGAGGGATTTACTAACCCAAGGCTTATTATTTGGATAGATTGTAATTGTCTTTCTAGGGATAATCATCTCCTCACAAAAAGTAATGTAGCTCACCACAGTGTGGGTCAGCTCATCTAAACTGGTACAAGTGTCTTTAAAAACATCCCAGTTTGTATTATGCAAGCAACCATTCAGTTCACGAACAGCATCCTCTGTCCACAAAGAAACCTCTTTGCGCTCAACTTTGCCCCTCTTAAGAACTGGCTGGTAAACTGGAGCAAGCAGGACACAGTTGTGGTCAGAAGAGCCAAGTGGAGCAGGTAGAAAAGATTTATAGGCCCCCTTTATAGTGCCATAGCACAAATCCAGTGTTTTACCATGTCGTGTTGAACATTTAACATACTGGTACAGATGCCCAAGATGCTGACTCAGGCTGCAAGTGTTAAAATCACCAAGGATAAAATGTGGGGCATCAGGACAAATACTTTGCAATCTGTGCACAAGTTTAGCAATGGTGGATGCTGCTTCTGCCATGTTAGCTCTGGGATGTATATACACCACTGTTAAGAACACCTGTGGAATTTCCCGTGGCAGATAAAATGGTCGCAGTGAGACAGATAAGAGTTCAATGTGGGGACTACATACAGATTCTCTTATTTGGATAGTCTTGCACCAGCGAGAATTGACATACAAGCACACGCCCCCTCCCAGTGATTTGCCGGAGAGCTGTGCGTCACGATCAAGCCTATACGGCTGACCAAAACCGTCAATTTCAAAATCCTGATTCTGATCATAATCTTTAAGCCAAGTCTCAGTTAGAGCGATCACACAGGCATTCTTATAGTCTGTGATATGCTTCACATTTGCCTGAAGTTCATCCACTTTATTCCTCAAGGACCGCACGTTACCCAAGATAATCGAGGGAAGTGGTAAGCGGCGGAGTCCGAGTCTCCGCAGCCGCTGACGGACGCCTCCTCTCCGGCCTCGCTTCCTCGTTCGTACCGCTGTCACGCGCTGACAGCCGCCGGGTCTGTGGGGCGTTGTTTGCCTCGCTGCTGCCGATGTCAGCCTGTCCGGGCGAAAATCTCCATTCTGGTTCCTCCGGATCTCTGGCAGAATGCCATCAAGTGAGATCGACGCCACTGAACTATTGCAGTGGATAAGAAAATCACGGCTGTAACTGAGCCTGTAAGATCGGTTGCTCTCTTGGAAATTGACAGCCAAGGCAGCCATGGCAGACAGGTTCAGGAGAAAAACACCCATCAAATAATCCATGATGAAAAATAAAAAATAATCCATGATGAAAATTAAAAAAATAAAGCAGCCAGTATTACAAATAAACAGGCTGTTCAACTTTCCCACGTAAAACACTCAATCACTCTCACACACTGCAGCTGCATGTCGCCATGTCCAGCGCCATTACTCTGTGATAAAATGATAAAGACTGAACTTTATTTTTTTAGTGATCATTTTTATATGTTTTTTAAAAGAGAAATTTGAGTCTAGAACAACACCTAAGTATTTAAAGTCTGTTACCACTTCTAACTTTCCAGTGCCTAAGCTGACCCCGGGTAGAGAACGCATAGGGGAGGGTTGCTTAGAAAAGTATCAGACATGACTTTGTCCTTATCCCAAAGAGGCACAGGGGGATGAGAGTGGCCATCTTTAAGAAAACTCCATAAAACATTTATCCTCAACTGACATCTCATTCTTCCCCTCATACATGTTCTCAGATCAGACATACATTCTTCCTGCCGGAGGAGGCGTCTCCTCCTCTCTCTCTGCTGCCAGAGGTGTTGGAGGATTTGAGGTCATTCGGGGTGCCCCCCCCCCCCCCCCCCTCGGTAGTGTACAGGAAGCATGACATCACGGTCCTCTGAGAGATGCTGCTGTTGCTAGGTTACCGCTGTGCCCCCGCCCCCCCCCCCCTCGGTAGTGTACAGGAAGCATGACATCACAGTCCCCTGAGAGATGCTGCTGTTGCTAGGTTACCGCTGTGCCCCCCCCCCCTCGGTAGTGTACAGGAAGCATGACATCACGGTCCTCTGAGAGATGCTGCTGTTGCTAGGTTACCGCCGGCTGACTCCTGTTTCCATTTTTAGCCGGATGCTGAGGGTGGGGGAGGGGACGGACAGAAGCTGAAGCAGGGAGGAAGAAATGCTTTATTAACACGTCTGGTCCCGGACAAGGAAGTAAAACCTTCCCGTCGTCACGGTGACATTAACCCTCAGCAACATCCTCCCGTCGTCACGGTGACGTCCTCCCGTCTCTGAAACCGGTGTGATGTCTGAGGAGGAAAAGGGCTGAATGATGCTGATTCTCTGGGTGAAATGCATGCTGGGATACATGTTTGTACGGAACATTGTTGGTCTGCAGACACGCTAAAGGTGAAACATAACCCTCACCTGGACTAGACCTGGACTAGACCTGGACCAGACCTGGTCTAGACCTGGACTAGAACCTGATTCTGATGTGATTCTGGAATGAATTCTGTACTGATTCTGTACTGATTCTGAGCTGATTCTGAACTGATTCTTCTCTGATTCTGGTCTGATTCTGGTTTGATTCTGATCTGATTCTGATCTGATCCAGTTCCTCTCAGACCGGTGGAATCATGAGGTCGCAGGAGCAGGCGTCGTCCTTCCGGAGGTTCTTCCAGTACGTGGAGGACTCCGGACTCCGGACCTACGACGGGCTGGTGATCCAGAACGCCTCGGACATCGCCCGCGAGAGCGACCGCGTCCGGAACCAGACCAACTGGACCTACCTGCAGGAGAAACACCAGAAGAAGAGACGGCAGGAGGACGCCATCAAGAGGTGAGTCAAATCACAGAAATCTAGAGGTGAGACACAGAAATCAAGAGGTGAGACACAATCACAGAGATCAAGAGGTGAGACACAGAAATCAAGAGGTGAGTCAAATCACAGAAATCAAGAGGTGAGACACAATCACAGAAATCAAGAGGTGAGACACAATCACAGAAATCAAGAGGTGAGACACAATCACAGAAATCAAGAGGTGAGTCAAATCACAGAAATCAAGAGGTGAGACACAGAAATCAAGAGGTGAGACACAGAAATCAAGAGGTGAGACAGAGAAATCAAGAGGTGAGTCACAAACACAGAAATCAAGAGATGAGACAGAGAAATCAAGAGGTGAGACACAATCACAGAAATCAAGAGATGAGACACAATCACAGAAATCAGGAGGTGAGACACAATCACAGAAATCAAGAGGTGAGACACAGAAATCAAGAGGTGAGACACAGAAATCAAGAGGTGAGACACAAACACAGAAATCAATATTTGTAAAATAATATTTGCTAAGAACTACATTTCCCTAGAGTCATGCTGTACCGCTTTATGCTGATCAGCGCCATATTTGTAGTCACATTAGACCACTAACAGCTGACAACTGACACAGAACACGCGTTGCTAAGCAACCATAAAACGCCCCGTGACCACGCCCCCTTCCATCCAGTCCTGATGGGTTCGAGGTCCATAATTGTGTCTGCCACAAAACTTTATTTAACGTCCTGTAACTGAATTGATGTATTCACAGTGATTCAATATAAGTTGTAAATGTACCTGTGTATGGTTTATTTTAATATTTACCGTTCAAAAGCACAACATATTTAACCGTTTACTTCCACGTCCACGTCGGGGCACTAGTCAGGTGATCAGGATCTCGTCCCTCTATGACGTAGAGGGGACGCCCCGGGAATTCCCCAAACTGATCCATCAGGTTGAAAACGTTGCAGTTTCACATTATTCTGGCGAGATCTGAAAAAACTTTGCAACAACGAGGAAGCGATAGATTATGTACATTCACTGATTGAATAATAAAAACGCATTTTTATGCAGAAACTAACTCAAAATATTGATTTTTTTCACAAAAAAATTAGAAATGTCCGCCATGTTTTTTGGTGTCACGGCCAGAATCTTGAAAGTCGTGTGACTTGGACGCAAAACGAATAGGCAGAAAAAATGTAACAATTTAACAACAATTCAAGGGCTATTATTGGAACCCCTCTATGTTTTTGCACTTTGGACCAACGTAGGCAGGTTACGTTTTTACGTGAGACTGGGTTGGTTAATCACATGACTGGATGGTTATAACGCCGTGAGTCCTAACTCGACCTTTGACTTCCTGTTTGGTCCAGGATGGGTGAGGACGTTGCCATGGCGACAGACGGGGCGTACACGGGGAAGCACTTCAGGATGGGCTTCATGACCATGCCGGCCCCCCAGGACCGGCTGCCCCCCCCCGGCCAGGGCTTCACCGTCAGGTCGCAGTCCCTGCACTCGGTGGGGGGGGGAGACCAGGACCAGAACCCGGGCCGCCCCCCCCGGCAGCCCCCGCCCAAGCCCAAGAGGGACCCCAACACCAAGCTGAGCGGCAGCTCCGAGGGCGTGGACGGATGGGACGGGGGGGACGGAGGGGACGGGTCCAAGAGGGAGGACACCAGAGACGGGATGGAGACGGAGGAAGGTGAGAGATCCTAACGTTCATGAAACGCAGACAGGTATTCTGGAAGAAAAAGGACTGCCCAGGTAGATGTCGAAGAATAATCTAGAATCCAGTTGAGAAGTCCGTTGTGGTGTAGAGAGTTTTAGTCTTAGAGAGTTTTAGTCTGTGGTGTATTTAGTTTTAGTCTGTGGTGTAGAGAGTTTTAGTCTGTGGTGTAGTGAGTTTTAGTCTGTGGTGTAGAGAGTTTTAGTCTGTGGTGTAGAGAGTTTTAGTCTGTGGTGTAGAGAGTTTTAGTCTGTGGTGTAGAGAGTTTTAGTCTGTGGTGTATTTAGTTTTAGTCTGTGGTGTAGAGAGTTTTAGTCTGTGGTGTAGAGAGTTTTAGTCTGTGGTGTAGAGAGTTTTAGTCTGTGGTGTAGAGAGTTTTAGTCTGTGGTGTAGAGAGTTTTAGTCTGTGGTGTAGAGAGTTTTAGTCTGTGGTGTAGAGAGTTTTAGTCTGTGGTGTAGAGAGTTTTAGTCTGTGGTGTAGAGAGTTTTAGTCTGTGGTGTAGAGAGTTTTAGTCTGTGGTGTAGAGAGTTTTAGTCTGTGGTGTAGAGAGTTTTAGTCTGCTGTGGTGTAGAGAGTTTTAGTCTGTGGTGTACAGAGTTTTAGTCTGTGGTGTAGAGAGTTTTAGTCTGTGGTGTAGAGAGTTTTAGTCTGTGGTGTATTTAGTTTTAGTCTGTGGTGTAGAGAGTTTTAGTCTGTGGTGTAGAGAGTTTTAGTCTGTGGTGTAGAGAGTTTTAGTCTGTGGTGTATTTAGTTTTAGTCTGTGGTGTAGAGAGTTTTAGTCTGTGGTGTATTTAGTTTTAGTCTGTGGTGTAGTGAGTTTTAGTCTGTGGTGTAGAGAGTTTTAGTCCGCTGTGGTGTAGAGAGTTTTAGTCCGCTGTGGTGTAGAGAGTTTTAGTCTGTGGTGTAGAGAGTTTTAGTCTGTGGTGTAGAGAGTTTTAGTCTGTGGTGTAGAGAGTTTTAGTCTGTGGTGTAGAGAGTTTTAGTCTGTGGTGTAGAGAGTTTTAGTCTGTGGTGTAGAGAGTTTTAGTCTGTGGTGTAGAGAGTTTTATTCAGTAGCCGGCGGTGAGCAGACCTACAGAGCGTGTCTGGGTTGGTGTGCTGACCCAGAGTGGTTGGAATCATGACTTTTTATACAGTAAGTTCAAAACACAAAAGGCAGGAATAAACAAGCCAAGTGAGAGACAAAAAGCAATTTACAGTCAGATGTGATCTGTGGCCAAATGCCGTTATCGGGCAGACTTCCCTGCACAGTCCAGACCAGCCGAGTTCAGGCAGGTGGAACATCGTCCAGGTTGCTCAGCACCGTAGAAAGGTTAGTAGCTATTGGGTTAAGTCAAGTGACAACATGATGTGCAGCCGTGCAGTGGTTAGGGTTAGGGTTAGGTGGGTTAGGGTTAGGGTTTGTGTGTTCATGTGAACCGCAGGTATGATTCCGCAAGTGTCGTTTTTGATGGTTAAATGTTGGCCAGAGAGGTGCAGCATTGTAATTGTTTCATTTTTAATTAGATGATGTTCCTGTACATTTTGAGGTTTCATCTACGCCACATTTATATTCTTATGATGCTTGGAAAACTAGACTTGTGATCAGTGTTGGGTGTAACGCGTCACAAAGTAACGCGTTACTGTAACAAGATTACTTTCGCCAGTAACGCAGTAATGTAACGCGTTACAGTTGTAATTTGGGTAATCCCGTTATAGTAACTCTAAGACAAAAACAATTACGTTACTTTAGTTACTTTAAGCTTTTCAGCTACATGTAGAACGGGAGAACAGAAAAGAAAATCAAACTTGCCTTTCATGCGTCTTCACGCGTTGCGCAACACTTGTCTGACTTGAGGCTGATTTATGGTTCCGCGTTAAATCGACACAGAGCCTACGGCATAGGGTACGCGGCGTACGGTGCGCGTCGCCGCATACCCTACGCCGTAGGCTCTGCGTTGGTGTAACGCAGAACCATAAATCAGCCTTTAACGTGATTTTACGGGATTTGATGGGATTTTACGTGATTTTATGGGATTTTACAGGATTTTACGGGATTTTACGGGATTTTACGGGACTTCTGGTGCTGATCTGGGCACTGCAGTAATAAAGTAATAAGGTTCCAACTACAGGACTGTCTCAGAAAATTTGAATATTGTGATAAAGTTCTTTATTTTCTGTAATGCAATTAAAAAAAAATGTCACCCATTCTGGATTCATTACAAATCAACTGAAATATTGCAAGCCTTTTATTATTTTAATATTGCTGATCATGGTTTACAGTTTAAGATTAAGATTCCCAGAATATTCTAATTTTTTGAGATGTAAATGTTGTTTATTGGCAATTATGGTGCAGCTCAGGTGATATTGCGGAGTAATCCAAAAGTAATGTAACTAGTAATGTAACTAGTTACTTTCAGCAACCAGTAACTAAGTAGTGTAAGGGATTACTTTTTTTAAAAGTAACGAGTAATATGTAATGGATTACCTTTTTTGAGTAACTACCCCAACACTGCGTGTGATTAACTTCATCTTGCTGGAGGTTGGCTGTTGTTTTTAACTCCCGGTCTGTCTGCTAGCAGGTCTGTGTCACCGCGGTTTTAACTCTGTCCGTCTGCTTGCAGGTCGGTGTCTCCTCCACACCGAGGAGAGCAGGAAGTTGCCCCCTCCCAAACCCAAGAGGAACCCCAACACTCAGCTCAGCACCTCCTTCGACGAGTCCTTCATCCACAACCGCGGCAGCAAGAAGTCGTCTCTGCGAGGAGACAAGTCCTCGTCCCAGAGCCAGAGTCCGGCGTCCCGGGACACGGACGAGGACGAGCCCATCTACATCGAGATGGTGGGGAACGTCCTGCGGGAGCTGAAGGGCCGCGACGCCGCGGAGGACGAGCAGAGCGAGTCGGTGTACGAGGAGATGAAGTATCCCATGATGGAGGACTTCCTGCAGGACGCGCAGTCCGCCCTGCTGGACCCCGAGGCCTGGGCGTCCCGGGGCTCCGACATCCCGCCCCCCTTCCCCAACCTGCTGACCCACCGGCCCCCCCTGCTGGTGTTCCCCCCCGCCCCGGCCCAGTGCTCGCCCAACTCCGACGAGTCTCCGCTCACCCCGCTGGACGTCACGCGCCTGCCCGTGATGGACAACGTGGCCTTCAGCAAGTCCGGCAGTCCGGAGCCGCCCCAGGGCTCGGGTCACCGGGACCGGGACCGGGACCGGGACCTGCCCTCCACCCACACCATCACCTCCTCCGGTCGCTCCTCGGCTCCGCCTCTCCCCTCCAACTACTACAAGTCGTCAGGCTCCGCCCACGGCGGCCACGGCTACCCGCGCAGCCAGTCGGCGTGCCCGTCCCCGGTCAGCATGGGCCGCTCCCTGACCCCCCTGAGCCTGAAGAGACCCCCCCCGTACGACGTGGCCCTGATGGCGGGGGGGAGCATGCCGCGCTCCTCGTCTTCGTCCTCGTCGTCATCACACCGGGCCGGGGAGGGCGGGGCTAAGCTCAGTAACTCCTCCCCCCCCCACGGCTCCATGCACAACATGGCGGCGAGGCCCGGGACCCCCACCAGGCCCGGGACCCCCACCAGCCCGCTGGACGACGGCAGGCATGTGATGAAGAGGAACTCGGGGGGGAGGAAGAGCCGGGAGGGCGAAGGTGAGGAGCTAACGCTAATGCTAACCAACACTGCTGCACCTATGCACCTACGGTCAGGGTTCGGGTCTAAATCCTCAACCCCCCTGTTGTGCCACATAGGAGGGGCTGTTCCAGTTATCAAAAGTTATTAATCATTTTATTCAACAATTATTAATAATTAAACCTGATAGTTCTACCTTTGTTCACACTGACATGATGTTTGTAATTCCTATAATATAGTCTAAATGAAAACAATAGTGAATTAAAGCACATTTATTTATTTAAAATATTTTCAGTTTATACAGACGTTGATTGTCTTCAAGTGAAAGATGTGCACTTTATCTTAATTTGTCATTTTCACTCATGTGGCGTTAATGACACAGGTTTCTGTGTTTCCTCTTTAGGAAAGTAATTTGGTATCCAATTTTTTAGAGATATTTACACCCTCAACCCTCAGCCAGAGAGACGTTCATGCATTTCTGTAACAATTGTTCTTGGAGAAAAACCAGGAACAAGTCTGGTTGTATTCTTGTCTCTTATCTAGAGACACATTTATGGCTCCGTGTCTCCTTTATCTCCGTGTTTATGTGCAGCAGACTGCAAGTCTCTTTTCATCTAGAGACACATTTATGGCTCTGTGTCTCCTTTATTTACGTGTTTGTGTGCAGCAGACTGCAAGTCTCTTTTATCTAGAGAAACATTTATGGTTTTGTCTCCTTTATTTCCGTGTTTGTGTGCAGCAGACTGCAAGTCTCTCTTATCTAGAGACACATTTATGGCTCTGTGTCTCCTTTATTTCCGTGTTTCTGTGCAGCAGACTGCAAGTCTCTCTTATCTAGAGACACATTTATGGCTCTGTGTCTCCTTTATTTCCGTGTTTCTGTGCAGCAGACTGCAAGTCTCTCTTATCTAGAGACACATTTATGGCACTGTGTCTCCTTTATTTCCGTGTTTGTGTGCAGCAGACTGCAAGTCTCTCTTATCTGGAGACACATTTATGGCACTGTGTCTCCTTCATTTCCATGTTTGTGTGCAGCAGACTACAAGTCTCTCTTATCTAGAGACACATTTATGGCTCTGTGTCTCCTTTATTTCCGTGTTTTCCTGCAGCAGACTGCAAGTCTCTCTTATCTAGAGACACATTTATGGCACTGTGTCTCCTTTATTTCTGTGTTTTTGTGCAGCAGACTACAAGTCTCTCTTATCTAGAGACACATTTATGGCACTGTGTCTCCTTTATTTCTGTGTTTTTGTGCAGCAGACTACAAGTCTCTTTTATCTAGAGACACATTTATGGTCTGTGTCTCCTTTATTTCCGTGTTTCCGTGCAGCAGACTGCAAGTCTCTGCCCCGCCTGGACAGCAGAACCAGAGACGGCCAGTCCAGTCCGGTTTCCAGCCGGATGGGGAGGTCGTCGGTCAGCCCGACCATGATGCTGTCGGGAGGATCGTCTGCAGGTAAAACCACACAAACACATTAAGCAGGTTTTCATGCTAAACTGTCGTATAAGGAAGTAGCAGGACCGACATTGGGAAGTGAGGAGAAAGTTCACTTTATTAACGGCTTATCAGCTCCGGTTTTGGTCGGTTAGATGTTTGAAAAACTCACGTAGACCTTTTCTCTGTTTAATTAGAGTCTTTTCTTTACAAATATAGCCGGTTATGTCAGCTGCTAGTTACAGTAGCTCTGAGTGTTTTTGTGTTTTTGAGCATTTTTGTACTTTGTCGCGTTTTTTTCAATCACAAACTTCAGTCAGAAGTTTAATATAGATACATGATTGGTGACGTGTGGAGAGTCTATTTTTACTCTTTAAAATGGCACAGTAAGATCCTCTCAGTTACTCAAGGACACGACAAGACAAGCAACAAAGAGAGAAACTGCTCATCTACTGATTAACGCTGCGCTACTTCCCGGCTGTTTAATCTGTCTGTACTTATATTAGAGGTTTTACCTTTCTGACATTTCGCCTGCAAATCCAACTACGTTTGTTTAGGTTGTATTTACCCACAATGCCGTGCATCGTAGTCCAGACTGAGGTGCACGTTTTCCAGCGGACCAGGTTTTGCACATTCACATACCCCAAAGAAATATTTCCATCTTTCCACAACTCGTCCATGAAGCTTTCAGGCAGGACTGGTTTATAGTTTATAGTTTTATTTCAGGCAGGACTGGTTTATAGTTTATAGTTTTATTTCAGGCAGGACTGGTTTATAGTTTATAGTTTTATTTCAGGCAGGACTGGTTTATAGTTTATAGTTTTATTTCAGGCAGGACTGGTTTGTTCAGTTCAGACATTAGTGTAATGTCTAGTTCAGACTTCTGTGTGGCAAGTGTCCTTTTACTTTTGATAGAACCCTTAAATGATAAAAAACGTTTTTTATGACTGAGCTGACATGGTGATCATATTTTAGCTCATCATCAAATATCACCCCAAGATTCTTTACAGGAGACTTAAATTTAGGTGCGAGGGGAAAGTCTGCTGGACCACAAACCCAAACATTACATTACATTACATTACATTACATTACATTACATAGAGGGGAAGATTTCCTTTTATTATGCACTTCGAGAAAAAAGTTGAAATGTCGAGATTAATGTTGAAATACAATTTCAAGAATAAAGTCAAAATTTGGAGAATAAAGTAGAAATGTCAAGAATACAGTTGAGAATTTTGAGATTAAAGTCGACATTTCGCCTTTTTTCTCAACATTTCAACTTTATTCTCGACATTTTGACTTTCTTCTCGAAATTTTGACTTTTTTCTCGAAGGGCATAATGAAACAAAAATATTCCTCCTCTAAAATATCATTTTTATTTTTCTCCAGCCTTGCCCTGATTCTCTAACTTTAAGGTCATCCAGGATTTCAGCTGGACAATCAAACAATGTCTTCAAAGTGTCACTGGATTTTTGTGTCAATGGCAAATAAATCTGCACGTCATCGGCATATCGATGAAAAGAGATGTTGTGTTTCTTGAAAATTTACCTTAGTGGCAGCACATACAGCAGGAAGAGAAGTGGTCCAAGGACGGAGCCCTGAGGGACCCCAGAGGTGAATTCACCTAACGGCAGTGGTCCCCAACCCCCGGGCCACGGCCCGGTACCGGGCCGTGGGTCATTTGGTACCGGGCTGCACAGAGAGAAAAAAAAAAATATTAAAAAATAATTTCTGTAGAATCCCCGACTGATGATGGTTGACTCTCAAACTGATGGTTCACAATGTTTTTATTCCTTGGATGTAAATACACTGCAAACACACCGTAAGAGCTATAAAGGAATAAAATAAAATAAAATAGTTAGTCTTTCTACATTCATATAAGTTTAACTTAAATACAGACCGACGCAGCTGCTCGCTCGGTTGGCAATAAAGCTACCACAATACATGAGCGACCAAACTCAAGCTGGACATAAATACGGTATAAAATTTGCACAAATCCTCATCAGCAGGTGCTTTTTGTGTCAGTTAGGCTCCACTTTAGCATTCCTGACACTAGTTTAGTCTTTCAGACACACTTTCTACTGCCGTTAAACTTTTACCGTTAAAGTCCGAAGCGCCGGATGTTTACAATGTCACGGTGAGACGCCTTCAAAATAAAAGCACTAAATATCGCTCTACTTAATATATAACAATAAAATAAAAGCCTGGCTTTAAATAACGTTAATGAGAAAACAAACATAAAAACACATTTATAGAAACACTGATATTATAGTTAATTTACAATTTCCATTATTTCATTTTATTTCTTCAAAAATGATGTTTTTTATTATTATTATTATTATTATTATTATTATTATTATTATTATTATTATTATTATTATTATTATTATTATTATTATTACTACTACTATAGCGAAAATACCACAGTTTTTAATGCCGGTCATTTTATTTAGTTTTTATCAGCTACACCTTTAGATTGGGCCGTGAAAATATTGTCAGACATTAAACCGGTCCGCGGTGCAGAAAAGGTTGGGGACCACTGCCTAACGGGACAGTAAAACTCTGATCTACCAGGGAAGTTCTGACCTGCCGTTGTTCATGTTCATGTTCTGGGTGTCTGAAAACGCCTGGATACTTCTGTTTCAATACATATTATATAAATACAATTGAAGTGAATAGATAATGTGAAGAAGATAAACTCTAGAGCAAAAGCAGCTCCATGAAACTGTCCTGC
The DNA here is from genome assembly GCF_033807715.1 of Cololabis saira. Taxonomy (NCBI): domain Eukaryota; kingdom Metazoa; phylum Chordata; class Actinopteri; order Beloniformes; family Belonidae; genus Cololabis; species Cololabis saira. The sequence goes on from NC_084590.1 coordinate 52,518,741, forward strand.
CAGAAATGCTTAACATAAACCAATAAATACCTGACATGACAATGAACACTAGGGTCACCACCTTTCAGAAATAGAAATAAGTCACGCCCTGATTTCAGCAACGCAGGCGCCAAAGAAAGTACATCCCCAAAACTTCTAAAATGCATAGAAATGTGTTTATTTTATATGAAAAAACAAAATGCTTTGATTTAAAGTTTAAAGTGCTTTAATAGCATTGAACTTGCATGACTGTACAGGCAGACAACCATGTAGCAACTGAAATGCTATGTACGTCACATCAGCCCAGATGTTTTATATGCAAGTAAATCTAATATAGCTACAGGTGAAGGTTGGGAAATTAGAATTTGGTGTAAAAGTTAATTTATTTCAATAATTCAACTTAACGGGTGAGACTAATATATTACCTAGTCTCATTACATGCAAAGTAAGATATATTAAGCCTTTATCTGTTATCATTTTGATGATTAAATTGTTTATTGATTTCATAAAATATTCAAACTTTTTGAGATTTTTTAGTTGAGGTTTTCATAAACTGAGCCATAGTCATCAAAATTATAAAATTATAACAAATAAAGGCATGCAACTTTTGCATGTTGTGGGTAATAATATATTTAATATATTTGTTTCACCTTAGTTGAATTTACTGAAACTGAAGTGACATGACAACAATAAATAACATTGTTAACATATGTTGTCTTTAATGTCTTTAATGTTTCCTGTACTTTATTTTGTTCATTATTGTTAGTTAGTTGTTCATGTGTGTGCGGGTGTGACAGACATGCATCATGGGACAATTGTGAAATATGGAATAAACTGCGTTCCATATTGGTTCAATACAGAACGTAACTTTTAATTCCCAATGACGTAACAATTCCGTATTTCCAGGGACGGGTGTTGATGCTGACGAACCTTCATGATGCTCAGATAAAACCTGCGCTCACGTCTGTCACATCACTGATGCTGGAATTGTTTTCTTTTCTGCAGAACCTAAATCTGCCTGTAAACTCGGCCGGTCGGCATCGACGTCAGGAGTCCCGTCGCCGGCGGCAACGTCGCAGCGTCACCTGCATGAGTCGCATCACCCTGCCCTCAGCCAGGTAACGCACCTGACCCAACCCTCACCCTAACCATAACCCTAACCCTCACCCTAACCCTAACCCTCACCCTAACCCTAACCCTAGCCCTCAGCCAGGTAACGCACCTGACCCTAACCCTCACCCCTAACCCTAACCCTAACCCCTAACCCTAATCCTAACCCTAACCCAACCCTAACCCCTAACCCTAATCCTAACCCTAACCCTAACCCAACCCTAACCCTAACCCTAACCCTAACCCTCAGCCAGGTAACGCACCTGACCCAACCCTCACCCTAACCCTAACCCAACCCTCACCCTAACCCTGACCCTAACCCTAACCCTGACCCTAACCCTAACCCTGACCCTAACCCTAACCCTAACCCTAACCCTAACCCTAACTCTAACCCCGCCCTCAGCCAGGTAACGCACCTGACCCAACCCTAACCCTAACCCTGTGGGGAAGAAGTTCGCTCCCGCCTATGCCAACATTTATATGGCGGATTGGGAGCGAACTCTCTTCCCCAAATGCCCAAAATTACCTCTAATATATATGAGATACTTGGACGACATTTTTGGCATTTGGTGACATTCTGATGAAGAGTTTGTTGAATTCATTGACATTTTAAATCATCATCATGGACGAATTACAGTGAATTTCGACTTACGAAAAGAACAGTTAAACTTTTTAGACACTCAAGTTTTATTTATTAAAAAAGAAAAAAGAAAAGAAAAAGAGAGAGAAAAGAAAAAGAGAAAAACAAAAAGAAAAAAAGAAATCTAAAACCTAACCCCGCCCTGAACCAGGTAACCCACCTGACCCAACCCTAACTCTGACCCTAACTAACCCTAACCTGCCTGTCACCGTCTGTCGTCTGTCGTCTGTTTTTTGTCTGTTGTCTGTCCTTATGTCCTCATGTCTGTTGTCTGTTGTCCTCATGTCTGTTGTCCTTATGTCCTTATGTCCTCATGTCTGTTGTCTGTTGTCCTTATGTGCTCATGTCTGTCTGCTCCGTGTCTTGACCTGGTTTGTTTGACGTGTCCACACAGGACTGACCTGAACAACAGAAACCTATTTCAGAGAGACAGAGGCTTCAACCGAGCAGCTCAACCTCTTTACAGGAACTTTTTCAATATTTATTCAGTCTTTGGTATTGTGTCGCCTGAATTAACCTCTTTTTGCAACACTTTATTTTAAAACCTTAAACTAACATTGTAACTGCCGTGTTAGTTTAGTTAGTTTACATTTGTTTATCCTCCCGTTGTTTGGTTCCTGCCTGTAATGCAGATTAATTAACAGATTAATTGACGGACCAGCAAACAATAGATGAGCTCTCTAACAAAGATTGCAGATAAAAGAAATAAACACTTAAAGAATGAAAAAGGATAATGTTTCTATATATGTGAAGTGATGTGTTAAGGCCAAATTATATTGTGCATGGTCCGTCAATGAATTGTGTGGTACGGAAACTCGGTCTGCAGTAATTAGTTCCACCTCTAGGAATACTGCGTTACAGGTAAGAACCAAAAACGGATAAACCAAATAAACTAACTGACAACACGGCAGTTACAAACAAACCTCGGTGTCATTATTAACACAGTTTCACACTAAAAATAACATTAAACATTAAACATTAAACTAATCTAACATTAAACTAATCTAACTAACCCAGCAGGTTTCATCTCCTAAATAACATTATCATCAGAATCTGAATGAAAAAATCCCAGAACTGACTGAACCATCTGGTCCGACTAACACCCAGATCCTGGTCCTGGTCCTGGTCCAGGTCCTGACCCCAGTCCTGACCCCGTCTCATTTCCAGTCCCCCCCTAACCCTAACCCTGATTTAAGGGTGCTTTCACACCTGTCCTGTTTGGAGCAGTTGTACCGGAACAGGGAACGTTTCCCCCTAAAGATGGGAACGTTGGGTACATGTGAACACAGCAATCGCGCTCTGAAACGGCACAAAACAAGCGAGCAGAGATCCTAGGAGAGGTTCGGGTTCAGTTCTCGGCCCGATTCCATTCGAGACCTGAAACGGTTAATTTTTTTTATTTGTAGTGACAACATAATCCACACAGCAAACGATACAACTCCATTCATGTGTATGTGCGACCGCGGCGCAAGGAGAAGAGTCGGCGCAGCCTCCACCCCAGTCCTCCCCCACCCTCCTCTCTTATTGGACGAGCCGAGATGTCGTCCCAGCGCGGCACGTGAAATTAAAAAATGTTCGATTCGGGCAGGGTTTGCGCAGCGCAAACACTGCGGCAGGCGCCTCTGGCCCGCCGCTGAGCTCTGCTCTGCGCCGGTAGCTCATACATGAATGGGTAAAGGCTGATTTATGGTTCCGCGTTACACCAACGCAGAGCCTACGCCGTACCCTACGCCGTAAGCTCTGCGTTGGTGTAACGCAGAACCATAAATCAACCTAAAGCCAACGCTGCAGTCTGCGCTGCACTGAAAGGGGCGTGTTGTTTTTCCCGAGGTGCAGAAGAGGAAACTCCTTCCACGTTCATTCGACCAATCAGAGAGCAGCTGGTTCATGGCATTTCTTAACAGCTTTGAAACGGTACAGACGTTTGCCTTGTGAACACAAACTCCATAAACGAGGAACGGAACAACTGTATCGATTTAGCCCCTGAATCGGAACAAAACAAACGGGCCACAGGTCTGAAAGCACCCTTAAACTCTATCCTGTCCTCAGTCCAGATCCCAGTCCTGATCCTGACCCTGATCCTGACCCTGATCCTGATCCTGATCCTGACCCTGATCCTGATCCCAGTCCTGATTCCAATCCCAATCCCACCCTCAGTCCTGACCCTGATCCTGATCCCAGTCCTGATTCCAATCCCAATCCCACCCTCAGTCCTGACCCTGATCCTGACCCTGACCCTGATCCTGATCCCAGTCCTGATCCTGATCCCAGTTCTAACGCTGGTTGCCATGGTGATAAAACTAATGACCTTTTCCAGCTCAAATAAAAAGCAGGAATTTCCATCTTCCACTGTCAGAAACTATTTATACATCTGTCTTTAAACTTCCTTAAATGTGCTATTTCCTGCTGGAATAAATAATAAAACGTTACATCAAATGTTCCAGATTCTTCATTCCTACATGACAGAACATTCAGCTTTGAGGCAAAACAGTTTACACCAGAGAAATAGAATCAATCTGCAGTAACAGTGGATCACAACACGGTGCAGAAAAATAAGAATAAGAATAAGAATAAGAATAAGAATAAGAATAAGTGCAGCTAAGACGACGTTCCAGTGCAGTTTAGGAAGTTGAATAGAGAGTGTAGTTAACGACTAGTGCACCTAAAAGCAAGCACCTCGGGAAGGGATTTCACGGTGTCCCCATGGCTTCCAGAGCGACCGCGCCAGACCTTTTGTTCTGGTTTTGGTTATTCTTTATTCTTCCACCCAGTTGCACAATGTTCTCGGAGGAACGTTTAAGGAAAGGGTTTTATTTAACAAACTATCTGGATTGTGTAGCTGGTTCAGGGGAATCCTGGGACTCAGGACTGGGGCTTCATTTAGCATCGATGTGTCCAGAGGATCCGGGGGTGAGGAGACGCCGGGGAGGACGCCGACGTTGGACCGTCTGAGTGGAGGAACGTTGGACAGGTCGTACTATCAGGACGATCTCCGGGGGACGGGGGACAGCGTGGGTCTGAAGGATCCAAAAGTTTTAGTTTGTCTGATCAAGGTTTGCAGGAAGTTGCTCAGGAGAGGATTCCACACAAGAGGGTTTTTGCAGGAGCTCAGGAGAAGTCCAACGGAGTTCCTGGAGGAGACACCAGAGGAGGACAAGTACTTAAACTAGTGATGGAGTTCCTGGAGGAGACACCAGAGGAGGACAAGTACTTAAACTAGTGATGGAGTTCCTGGAGGAGACACCAGAGGAGGACAAATACTTAAACTAGTGATGGAGTTCCTGGAGGAGACACCAGAGGAGGACAAGTACTTAAACTAGTGATGGAGTTCCTGGAGGAGACACCAGAGGAGGACAAATACTTAAACTAGTGATGGAGTTCCTGGAGGAGACACCAGAGGACAACAAGTACTTAAACTAGTGATGGAGTTCCTGGTGGAGACACCAGAGGAGGACAAGTACTTAAACTAGTGATGGAGTTCCTGGAGGAGACACCAGAGGAGGACAAGTACTTAAACTAGTGATGGAGTTCCTGGAGGAGACACCAGAGGAGGACAAATACTTAAACTAGTGATGGAGTTCCTGGAGGAGACACCAGAGGAGGACAAGTACTTAAACTAGTGATGGAGTTCCTGGAGGAGACACCAGAGGAGGACAAGTACTTAAACTAGTGATGGAGTTCCTGGAGGAGACACCAGAGGAGGACAAGTACTTAAACTAGTGATGGAGTTCCTGGAGGAGACACCAGAGGACAACAAGTACTTAAACTAGTGATGGAGTTCCTGGAGGAGACACCAGAGGACAACAAGTACTTAAACTAGTGATGGAATGAAGGACGCTGGTCCGTCACACCAGAGTGAAACCCTGTATCGTTTCCTGTGTCACTGTAACAAAAAGGATCATGTGACCAGAACAGGAAGTGTTTATGAGGGAAAAAACGGTATTGATTTGTTGCAGATTTGTAGGATGGAGTTTAGTTTAGTAATAATAATAATTATTATTATTTTAGTTGTCATATGTCTGTCATATTCTGGATTTGTGCTCTCACCTTGTTCTGAGTTCATGGATCGAGACCCATTACAATATTGGAAAACTAACCAGAAAAAATATCCATCCCTTTATCATCAAATCAAATCAAATTCATTTTATTGTCATGGAGTTAGCAGCCTGTCCAAGAGGACAAAACAGAGACAGAACCAATGACGACATGGGACATGGGTAGGACAGAACCAGAGACAACATAGGACATGGGTAGGCGGGTGCTGAGGCCGCTGGCCGTTAGTGTCGCTGTAATGTCCCAAGGTGGTGGTAATTGGCTCGATAGGGACATTAACATGTGTATACCCAAAAATGAAAGAAATGGAATACTGACAAATGGGTAAAGTGAACAGAAAAGACTTGTTTATTAACTAAAAGCCTCTGAAAATCCAACAACACAAAAGGTTACGGGAAGGGACTGGTGGTGCCAAATAAAGAGTATAATCAAAACAATGCTATTCTAATAGTCAACAAAATCTAACCTACCTAGCCAAAATAAAACTTCCTTCTCTACCTAAAAAAAGAAGTTACAACATGTGGCACTCACCTCTAACCTGGTGTACATAACAAAAAATTACCTATGTGATGCAGTGTACAGGGTACCCCATCTTACCCTGTCCCTTCCCCGTAAGGACCTGAGTGAGAAGGTTTGCAAACTGAAAATGCACTACTGGGGAAGGTTAACTGAGGACTCAAACTAAGAAACAAAGTACTGAGACTGTTGGCTGGAGCACAGGAGGAGCAGCTGGAGGAGAAGAGCCTGATGGCTGGGACACAGGTGCTTTATATCTGGTGACGAGCTGAATTGATTGGTGGGACCGCTGAGTGGTGGCCCAACCGGTGGAGGGGGAACCGAGTGGAGGGAATGGGCTGGACCTGTGAGTATGAGACAGAGTGGAGGGAGAGAGAGAGAAGCAGGAGCAAAGAGGAGAAAACACCAAACTGCCCCCCCATACCAGTACACGTAACAGCCGCCGTTAGCGCCGCCTTTATCATTAGCTGAGAAAGGATGACACTGGGGAAGAGGAGGGGGAGAAATACGTCTTCACACTGTGTGGACGCAGTATGAAGAAAAACACCTCAGCACGGAGAAGCGCCACACTCATGGGGTGAGGGGGTGAGGGGGTGAGGGGGTGAGGGGGTGAGGGGGTGAGGGGGATACGGATGTGTGTTAGCGGTAAGTCTGTGAACTTTGCCCCAGATCTTCCTCAGCCATCGTCCCTCATGTTATCAGCTCTGTTTAGTTCTGATGCAGGTCCACGGGTGTCCTGGGGGCGGGAGGGGTTAGGGTTAGGTGGGGGGGTTAGGGTTAGGGTTTGTTTGTTTGTTTGTTTTATTACGATCCCCATTAGCTTTTGCAAAAAGCAGCAGCTATTCTTCCTGGGGTCGTCATACACTCGTAGGTGACAATACAGTGTACACACAATACAAACCAAACAGAAGAAATACTAATTCACAAATATATACAAAAACACAAAAATTCACACATACAAAACATATAAACAAGAAAACATACAAGACAAGCTCCTACATTGAATCATCACGAATACTTTGTTACATTACAAAGATGCCATGACCCAACAATATGAGTTAAATATTTAATTATTTAATTAATTAGTTATTAAATATTAATTCTTAAAATTTTGTGTTGAATAATAATCTTTTAATTTCATTTTAAAACTCAGCACATTTTTCTGTTGCGTTATATAATCAAGAAGTAAATTCCACTCCCTCATTGCTCTGTATAATACTGTGCCAGCAGATGTGTTCGATTTCGGTAAGGTAAAGCAACCTCTAGCAGCATGTCTTGTTGAGGGTTAGGGTTAGGTGTCCTGGGGCGGGAGGGGTTAGGGTTAGGGTTAGGGTTATATGTCCTGGGGGGGGGGTTAGGGTTAGGTGTCCTGGGGTCGGGGGGGCGGGGCGGGGGTCTACTGGGAACGTCTTGTTTTTATTCCTGCAGACCAACCAACTCAGTCTAGTTCTGATGGTTCTGTAGGTTAAGGTTAGGGTTAGGGTTAGGGTTAGGGTTAGGGTTAGGGTTAGGTTAGGGTTAGTTTAGTGATTACGGCCCATGAGGGGAACCAATACGCTTCTGCCTCCTACGCTCGTTAGCGATTCCAGAGATTGCTGAAGGTAGTGTTGCACTCTCCATCGTACATCCAGTTTGAGATCCGTATGCACTAAAGTACTTTGTCAGTAGCGTATGGTGCGGTACCTCTGCGTTAGTCTCAGAGTTTTGTTATGAGATGTGGTGTATTGTGTATTAGGGTAACTGGGTACCCCTTATGAGTGCAGTCGGATTATGGAGGATCCGGTGTCTTCGTATGTGGCTAGTGGGTGCACTTTGAGAGGAGAGTTGTGAGTTTTAAAGGGGGGGGGGGGGGGGTGTTGGGGTTAGGGTTAGGTGCGGGGGGTCTACTGGGAGCAGAGCGTCTTGTTTTTATTCCTCCAAACCAACCAGCTCGGTTTAGTTCTGATGCAGGTCCACCGGTGTCCTGGGGGCGGGGGGTCTTACCCCCACAGGGAGGGGTCCTGTGGCTGTGCGGCGACGCCACCATGTTGGAGATTATTATGATATTGATAGTTATGATGATGATGATGATGATGATGATGGTGAGGATGATGATGATGATGATGATGATGATGAAGGTGATGATGATGATGATGATGATGATGATGATGATGATGATGATGAAGGTGATGATAGTGATAGTGATGAAGGTGGTGATGATGAAGGTGATGATGATGATGGTTCTGGTGGTGATGAAGGTCTCTCCTCTTCCTCAGATGCCGTGGCTGTGCGGCGACGCCACCATGATGGAGATGATTGAGAGGAAGAGGGTTCTGTGCCGGGAGATCCGCCAGCGTCCCGACAGGAACCTGCTGAAGCAGGAGAGCCTTCCCATCCTGCCCTGGAGGAGGAAGCAGCCGCCGCCGTACTCGGCCCCGCCCACGGCCACGGGCCCCGCCCCCGGGGGGCTCTGGGACACGGCCATCTGACCACAGGCCCCGCCCACGGCTACGGGCCCCGCCCCCGGGGGGCTCTGGGACACGGCCATCTAGCCAGAGGCCCCGCCCACGGCCACGGGCCCCGCCCCCGGGGGACTCTGGGACACGGCCATCTAGCCAGAGGCCCCGCCCACGGCCACGGGCCCCACCCCCGGGGGGCTCTGGGACACGGCCATCTGACCACAGGCCCCGCCCACCCCACAGGCCCCGCCCCCGCCGTGCTCTGGGACACCAGGGCCCCGCCCACCGCCACAGGCCCCGCCCACCGCCACAATTAAATACATCTTCACACTGAATATCATATATAATAGGGGGGCTGATAAGAGGAGGGGGCAGGAAGGCGTTGGATATGGGGAGAGGGGGGGGCGTGTCAGTGTGTATGTGAGAGTCTGTGACGCGATAAGTCTGAGAACCTTTTGCCCAGAGAGCAGCCAAGCGTCCTTGATGTTATCGGGCAGCGGTACAGTTCTGGGAGGGAGATCCGCAGGTGTTTGGGAGAGGGGGAGGGTTGAGTTGGGTGCAGAGCGTCATGTTTACATTCCTCCAGGGAGATTGTGAAGAAGAGGCTTGCCAGCCGCTCCTTCAAGGCCAAATCTAATCAACAATTTGCAGGCAGCTCAGTAATTTTCCGTCTGCTTTCCAGTCTTCTGGTTCCTCAATAAACTCCGATCAGACGAATTTGTGATCAATCCCCGCCAAGCCGGGTGCCCAGCTTCTCCAAGGTGTTCTCCATCTTGTTAAAGAGCTCAAAGACCCCTGCTAACCTACGATTCTGTTCAATAATCGCATCCAGCTTGCGGCCCTGGCCACCCAACGTTACAGTCTGAGTGCGGAGCCCCGTGCTCAATCCTGCAGCAGCTTCAGCAGCTCAGAAAGGGCCAGAACGGCTCCCGTAGACTTACGCGATTGTCGATAGGCCCGGAAGATCCCCACTCCAATTAGAATAAATCCTGCTGTCATAATCAGGGACACGACCTCCTCCACTTCCTGCTGTCAGTCAAAATCACAGTCCAGTGCAGTTTTAAATTTATTAAATTAGTCGTTCAGTCCGAGATAATTTACAGCTTATTGAAGGAAACTGATCTGGTTTCCTTCAGGGGGCGTGGCCACGGGGGGGGGCGTGGTCACACGTCTAGGGGCGTGGTCACCGGTGCCGGGGCGTGGTCACGGGTGTAGCACAGCTATTCTGTTGTCTTCTGTTATTTTTTTATCTGTAAAAGATTCAGATGTTTTAAAGTCTGACAGTCGTGTAGCAGAAAGATTATTTATGAATCCTCTATGTAAAAAAAAAAGGCCAAACATGTCAATCAAACATGTTGCGATATTTAAAAATGAAATGAAAAGGTGATAATTGTGTGTGTAAAAGAAGTTGGATGTGATTCTTTTTATATTTAAGACAAACTATTTTCAAAATGAGAATATTTTGTCAGAAATGTGTTGGTTTGGTTTCACCCGCTGTCTCAGAAACTCCTGAACGCACCGCCGCTTGAATCCAGTTTCAATCCGGTTTCAAACCGCTTTAATCCAGTTTCACTCCGGTTTCAAACCGCTTTAATCCAGTTTCACTCCGGTTTGAATCCAGTTTGACTCCAGTTCAATTCCAGTTTAATTCCAGTTTAACCCCAGTTTAACTCCAGTTTGACTCCAGTTTGACTCCAGTTTAACTCCAGTTTAACTGCAGTTTAACCCCAGTTTAACTCCAGTTTGACTCCAGATTGACTCCAGTTTAACTCCAGTTTAACTCCAGTTTAACTCCAGTTTAACCCCAGTTTAACTCCAGTTTGACTCCAGTTTGATTCCAGTTTAACTACAGTTTAACTCCAGTTTGACTCCAGTTTGACTCCAGTTTGACTCCAGTTTGACACCAGTTTAACTCCAGTTTAACTCCAGTTTGATTCCAGTTTGACTCCAGTTTAACTCCAGTTTAACTCCAGTTTAACTCCAGTTTGACTCCAGTTTAACTCCAGTTTGACTCCAGTTTGACTCCAGTTTGACACCAGTTTAACTCCAGTTTAACTCCAGTTTGATTCCAGTTTGACTCCAGTTTAACTCCAGTTTAACTCCAGTTTAACTCCAGTTTGACTCCAGTTTAACTCCAGTTTAACTCCAGTTTAACTCCAGTTTAACCCCAGTTTAACTCCAGTTTGACTCCAGTTTGACTCCAGTTTAACTCCCATTTGACTCCAGTTTGACTCCAGTTTGACTCCAGTTTGACTCCAGTTTGACTCCAGTTTAACTCCAGTTTGACTCCAGTTTAACTCCAGTTTGACTCCAGTTTAACTCCAGTTAAACTCCAGTTTGACTCCAGTTTGACTCCAGTTTGACTCCAGTTTAACTCCAGTTTGACTCCAGTTTAACTCCAGTTTAACTCCAGTTTAACTCCAGTTTAACCCCAGTTTAACTCCAGTTTGACTCCAGTTTGACTCCAGTTTAACTCCAGTTTGACACCAGTTTAACTCCCATTTGACTCCAGTTTGACTCCAGTTTGACTCCAGTTTGACTCCAGTTTGACTCCAGTTTAACTCCAGTTTGACTCCAGTTTAATTCCAGTTTAACTCCAGTTTGACTCCAGTTTAACTCCAGTTTAACTCCAGTTTGATTCCAGTTTGACTCCAGTTTAACTCCAGTTGGACTCCAGTTTGACTCCAGTTTAACTCCAGTTTGACTCCAGTTTGACTCCAGTTTAACTCCAGTTTAACTCCAGTTTAACTGCAGTTTGACTCCAGTTTGACTCCAGTTTGACTCCAGTTTGACTCCAGTTTAATTCCAGTTTGACTCCAGTTTGACTCCAGTTTAACTCCAGTTTAACTCCAGTTTAACTGCAGTTTGACTCCAGTTTGACTCCAGTTTGACTCCAGTTTGACTCCAGTTTAATTCCAGTTTGACTCCAGTTTGACTCCAGTTTGACTCCAGTTTGACTCCAGTTTAACTCCAGTTTAACTGCAGTTTGACTCCAGTTTGACTCCAGTTTGACTCCAGTTTAACTCCAGTTTAACTCCAGTTTAACTCCAGTTTGACTCCAGTTTGACTCCAGTTTAATTCCAGTTTAACTCCAGTTTGACTCCAGTTTAACTCCAGTTTAACTCCAGTTTAACTGCAGTTTGACTCCAGTTTGACTCCAGTTTAACTCCAGTTTAACTCCAGTTTAACTCCAGTTTAACTCCAGTTTGACTCCAGTTTAATTCCAGTTTAACTCCAGTTTGACTCCAGTTTGACTCCAGTTTAACTCCAGTTTAACTCCAGTTTGACTCCAGTTTGACTCCAGTTTAACTCCAGTTAGACTCCAGTTTGACTCCAGTTTAACTCCAGTTTAACTCCAGTTTAACTCCAGTTTGACTGCAGTTTAACCCCAGTTTAACTCCAGTTTAACTCCAGTTTAACCCCAGTTTAACTCCAGTTTAACTCCAGTTTGACTCCAGTTTAACTCCAGTTTAACTCCAGTTTAACTCCAGTTTGACTCCAGTTTAACTCCAGTTTAACTCCAGTTTAACTCCAGTTTGACTCCAGTTTGACTCCAGTTTAACTCCAGTTTAACTCCAGTTTAACTCCAGTTTGACTCCAGTTTAACTCCAGTTTAACTCCAGTTTAACTCCAGTTTGACTCCAGTTTAACTCCAGTTTAGCTCCAGTTTGACTCCAGTTTAACTCCAGTTTGACTCCAGTTTGACTCCAGTTTAACTTCAGTTTAACTCCAGTTTGACTCCAGTTTAACTCCAGTTTAACTCCAGTTTAACCCCAGTTTAACTCCAGTTTAACTCCAGTTTAACCCCAGTTTAACTCCAGTTTAACTCCAGTTTAACTCCAGTTTAACTCCAGTTTGACTCCAGTTTAACTCCAGTTTGACTCCAGTTTGACTCCAGTTTGACTCCAGTTTAACTCCAGTTTAACTCCAGTTTAACTCCAGTTTAACTCCAGTTTAACTCCAGTTTAACTCCAGTTTGACGGCGTGTTCTCCAATATTTAACTGGAGTCAAACATACGTCTAAAAGTGAAACTGGATTTAAACTTGTGTGTTAAACTGGAGTTAAACGAGAGTCAAATTGAAGCCGGAGGGGAAAATAAAATGATAAATGTGAAATAAACACCAGATCCAACGTGAGGCCTCGGCTTAGCGTTGGATCTTTTATTCCTAACTCTTTAACTCTTTAACTCTTTAACTCTTAAACTAACCCGTCACTCATCGTAACCTGGGAGTCATGTGACCTGGAGTCATGTGACCTGGTCATGTGACCTGGTCATGTGACCAGTCATGTGACCTGCAGGTCATGTGACCTGGGAGTCATGTGACCTGCAGGTCATGTGACCTGGTCATGTGACCTGGTCATGTGACCTGGTCATGTGACCTGGTCATGTGACCTGCAGGTCATGTGACCTGGGAGTCATGTGACCTGCAGGTCATGTGACCTGCAGGTCATGTGACCTGGTCATGTGACCTGGTCATGTGACCAGTCATGTGACCTGGGCTGTTTTTGGGACAGCAAATAAACATATGGATCGATGTTAAAATCAAAGGAACTAGGAAACCGGGGCAAAGCATGCTGGGAAAACTGATGACAGTTGTAGAAATATCTTTCCTGCTTCTAAACAAAGTCTTCGCTGTCGTCAAACAAAGTGCACTTGCTTTTCACTCCAACACAACAGGAAGAAGAAATAAAACTTTATCTGACTTTATCCTCCAGTTTTCCCACCGCCCTGGAACGTGACACCATCTACTGCAATCCCACAATGCAACAGTGAGACTGAGCGTGCTCAGTAGAGAGAGACTGAGCATGCTCAGTAGAGAGAGACTGAGCATGCTCAGTAGAGAGAGACTGAGCATGCTCAGTAGAGAGAGACTGAGCATGCTCAGTAGAGAGAGACTGAGCATGCTCAGTAGAGAGAGACTGAGCATGCTCAGTAGAGAGAGACTGAGCACGCTCAGTAGAGAGAGACTGAGCACGCTCAGTAGAGAGAGACTGAGCACGCTCAGTAGAGAGAGACTGAGCACGCTCAGTCTGTACTGAGCACGCTCAGTACAGACTGAGCGTGCTCAGTACAGAGATGTTGAAGTTTAGAGAGAAACCCCCAGAACCCGAGGAGGAAACTCCAACACAAACTGCTGGGAATCGGACCAGGAACCTTCTGGCTGTGACGCAACAGCACGACCGTTACACCACTGTTCAGTCACGTGACCTCAGAGGTCACCTGATGAACGTTGTCTCTGTGACAGATGAACAGATGAACGTTGTCACTGTGACAGATGAACAGATGAACGTTGTCTCTGTGACAGATGAACAGATGAACGTTGTCACTGTGACAGATGAACGTTGTCACTGTGACAGATGAACAGATGAACGTTGTCACTGTGACAGATGAACAGATGAACGTTGTCACTGTGACAGATGAACAGATGAACGTTGTCACTGTGACAGATGAACGTTGTCACTGTGACAGATGAACGTTGTCACTGTGACAGATGAACGTTGTCACTGTGACAGATGAACGTTGTCTCTGGGACAGATGAACGTTGTCTCTGGGACAGACTAACGTGTCCAGTTTTAAGGCTGAGCTTCTCTGAGTGTTTATTTTTATTAAATCGTGAGGAGAAAAGTGTCTGATTATTGTGACTGTTTTCATTTCAGCAATGACGGAAATAAACTGGGTTTTTACTAACCAGCCTGATTTACTTTATTTGTGTCAGTTTGTTATGCAAGTAACGACATTTACAGGACTGTCTCAGAAAATAAGAATATTGTGATAAAGTTCTTTATTTTCTGTAATGCAAAAACATCATCCATTCTGGATTCATTACAAATCAACTGAAATATTACAAGCCTTTTATTATTTTAATATTGTTGATCATGGCTTACTATCCTATCTCAAAAAATTAGAATATTCTGGGAATCTTAATCTTAAACTGTAAGCCATAATCAGCAATATTAAAATAATAAAAGGCTTGCAATATTTCAGTTGATTTGTAATGAATCCAGAATGGATGACATTTTTGTTTTTTTAATTGGATTACAGAAAATAAAGAACTTTATCACAATATTCTAATTTTCTGAGACAGTCCTGTATTATTAATAAATAAAATAAAAATAATAAAAATGCTCTATTAATGAATGAGGTTAAACATATCAAATAGTTTGACATTGACTCAGAGTTTTGTGTTTTGAGTTCAGAGATTCTGTAATGCTATATATATATATATATATATATATATATATATATATATATATATATATATATATATATATATATATATATATATATATATATATATATATATATATATATATATATATATAGACTATATATTTATATATATATATATATATATATATATATATATATATATATATATATATATATATATATATATATATATATATATATATATATATATATATATATATATATATATATATATATAATCAGGGGTGCACACAAGCCGGGACTCCAGGACTACAGGTTTTAGATGTTTCTCCGTCTTCAACACCTGATTCCAATCACTGATCGTCATCAACATCATCAAGGTTTACACAGGAACCACAGGAACCAGAACCAGAACCAGGACCAGGTCCAGGTCCAGCTCTGTTGGAGACGCAGCTTTGATCTGCTAGGAACCAGAACCAGAACCAGAACCAGAACCAGGTCCAGGTCTGTTAGAGACGCAGCTTTGATCTGCTAGGAACCAGAACCAGGTCCAGGTCCAGGTCCAGGTCCAGCTCTGTTGGAGACGCAGCTTTGATCTGCTAGGAACCAGAACCAGAACCAGAACCAGGTCCAGGTCTGTTGGAGACGCAGCTTTGATCTGCTAGGAACCAGAACCAGAACCAGAACCAGGTCCAGGTCTGTTGGAGACGCAGCTTTGATCTGCTAGGAACCAGAACCAGAACCAGGTCCAGGTCCAGGTCCAGGTCCAGGTCCAGGTCCAGGTCCAGCTCTGTTGGAGACGCAGCTTTGATCTGCTAGGAACCAGAACCAGAACCAGAACCAGGTCCAGGTCTGTTGGAGACGCAGCTTTGATCTGCTAGGAACCAGAACCAGAACCAGAACCAGGTCCAGGTCTGTTGGAGACGCAGCTTTGATCTGCTAGGACCAGAACCAGAACCAGGTCCAGGTCTGTTGGAGACTTCTCTATCAGGGGTGTGTTGAGGAAACATCTAAAACGTGCATGAACGAGCATGAATTAAATCATTACATGTTCCATTATTTGACCGTGTACTGTTGACCCTACACTGGTAGAGCATGGATCTGCTGTGTCTGCTTAGTATTGTGTAACTTTCCCAGCGCTTATATTATAATTATACTGTATATTACATTAAAGGACCAGTTTGTAGATTCTGACAACATATGGTGGTTAAACGGAATATTGACTGGTCGTCTCTACGGAGGATCCACTTCTATGTTCATAGAAATCATTCATGGTTCATTATTAGCATTTTGAGCAGGATTGTTGTCAAGGAATATCAATTTAAAATTGGAATCAAGCAGTGCAGGGCAGTCACTAGGGTCGCCACCCGTCCCGTAAAATACGGAATTGTCCTTTATTTGAGAAAAAAATGTTGCGTCCCTTATTGAACTAATACGGGACACGATTTGTACCATATTTTCATTAACTTTTACACCATATTCTAGTTGAATTATTGAAATAAATTAACTTTTACACCATATTCTAGTTGAATTATTGAAATAAATTAACTTTACACCATATTCTAGTTGAATTATTGAAATAAATTAACTTTACACCATATTCTAGTTGAATTATTGAAATAAATTAACTTTTACACCATATTCTAGTTGAATTATTGAAATAAATTAACTTTTACACCATATTCTAGTTGAATTATTGAAATAAATTAACTTTTACACCATATTCTAGTTGAATTATTGAAATAAATTAACTTTTACACCATATTCTAGTTGAATTATTGAAATAAATAACTTTTACACCATATTCTAGTTGAAACTTTAAAGATACAATACAAACCAATCTGCATTCAATCTTTATAAAGGATGTAGATGAAACTGAGATCATTGACATTGTGAGGAAATTTAAGAATAAAAAGTCCACTGACTGGCTAGGGTTAGACATGGCCCTAGTTAAAAACATTATATACTGCATAGCCAAACCTCTTGCTCACATTTGTAACCAATCTTTTCAAAAAGGTACATTCCCTAATCAGATGAAAATAGCCAAAGTCATCCCAATTTATAAAAACGGAGACAGACACTTATTTACTAATTATAGACCCATTTCACTGCTCCCACAATTCTCCAAGATATTGGAAAAATTATTTGTGCTTAGACTTGACAACTACATTGAAAAATACAATCTTCTGTGTGATCAACAATTTGGCTTCAGAACTAACAGATCAACTTCAATGGCAGTGATGAGTTTAGTAGAGCAGGTCTCTACAGCCATTGACAACAACAAACTTACTGCAGCTGTGTTCATTGACCTCAGTAAAGCATTTGACAACTGTTGATCATGAATTGTTGATGAAGAAATTGGAGAAATATGGAATCAGAGGGACTGCGTACCAGTGGTTAAAAAGCTACCTTGCAGACCGTTACCAATATGTACAAATTAGGGAAACCAAATCAGCTTTTTTGAAAATAAAAAGTGGAGTCCCTCAAGGGTCGGTTCTGGGGCCCAAACTTTTCATACTATATATTAATGACATTGTTAATGTATCAAGGCTCTTTAAATGCGTCCTATTTGCAGATGACACTAGTTTGCTTTGCCATGGTACAAATCTGGAGCAGCTCCTGAGAACAGTGGAAGGGGAGATGGATTTTATGAAAAAGTGGTTTGACGCCAATAAACTTTCCCTACATTTAAGCAAGACCCAAACTTTTAATATTTGGAAACCGAAAGATCAATGAAGAAATTTCTATCAAAATCAACAATATTCCCATTGAAAGAGTAACAGAATACAAATTCCTTGGAACACTCATTGATCATAAATTAAAATGGAAATCACACATTAATTATGTCAAAAAGAAAATGTCTAGAACTATTGCAATTATAAATAAATCAAAAGAATTTTTAAATTCAAAGTCACTTAACCTTTTGTATTGTTCCCTTGTAGTTCCATACATGTCTTACTGTGTGGAGATGTGGGGAAACACATACAAGACCCATCTAAAACCCATTTTTGTATTACAGAAACGAATAATACGTATAATAAAGAAAAAAAACGTTCCATGAGCCAACCAACGCTGTTTTTATAAATTTAAATACTCTCAAATTCTGGGATATAGTTAAGTTGCAAACTTTATTGGTCCCATTCAAAGCTCACAACAATCTCCTTCCACACAGCATACAGGAGCTGTTCCAAATCCAGGAGAACAAATATCAACTGAGAAATGCTGGTTCGTTCAAAAACCAAAAGGCAAGAACAAAGTCAAAAGAACATTGTATTTCAGTAAATGGTGTAAAACTATGGAATTGTTGCGAAAAGGACTTAAGAATGTGTAGTTCAATCCATACCTTCAAAAGAATGTTTAAAATTAAGACTATCAACGGGTATAAAAAAATACTGTAACAAACTGTACGGATATATTCTAATTCATTGACATCAAATTTCATAGTGGTTTCATAGTATTATTACTGGGCTTTTGTTTGCTTCTTCGCATCCACCAATATATGATAGTGTAACAGATGTGTTATTGTTGTGCGTGCGTGCATGCGTGCGTGCGTGCGTGCGTGTGTGTGTGTGTGTGTGTTGATTGTATGATAATAGGGTAGGCATCACAAGCTCATGCTTCAGCCTACACCTTTTTTGGTCACATCTTTTGAGCCATCTCTTTAGTT
>NC_084590.1:52539816-52542779 GCF_033807715.1 Cololabis saira
AGAGGAGAGGAGGAGGAGGAGGAGGAGGAGGAGGAGGAGGAGGAGGAGGAGGAGGAGGTAAGACCCGGGGGAGAGGAGGAGGAGGAGGAGGAGGAGGAGGAGGAGGAGGAGGAGGAGGAGGAGGAGGAGGAGGTAAGACCCGGGGGAGAGGAGGAGGAGGGAGATGGGGGGTGTAATGTGTTGTGTTCTGATTGGTGGTTATATTCCTGCAGGTTCTGATTGGTGGTTATATTCCTGCAGGTTCTGATTGGTGGTTATATTCCTGCAGGTTCTGATTGGTGGTTATATTCCTGCAGGTTCTGATTGGTGGTTATATTCCTGCAGGTTCTGATTGGTGGTTATATTCCTGCAGGCCCGGTTCTCCAGCGTGCTGGTGTTGGTGTTTCTGTCCCCTGATTTGCCGGTCCTAGACCTGGTTCAGGTCCCGGACCTGGTTCTGGTCCTGGACCTGGTTCTGGTCCTAGCCCTGGTCCTGGACCTGGTTCTGGTTCTGGACCTGGTTCTGGTTCTGGTCCTGGACCTGCTCTGATTGGTGTTTTCTCCCCAGGCCCGGTTCTCCAGCGTGCAGGTTTTGGTGTTTCTGTCCCCTGATTTGCCGGTCCTGGACCTGGTTCTGGTCCTGGACCTGGTTCTGGACCTGGACCTGGACCTGGTCCTGGTTCTGGTTCTGGTCCTAGCCCTGCTCTGATTGGTGTTTTCTCCCCAGGCCCGGTTCTCCAGCGTGCTGGCCGTGATCTCCAGGGAAGCGGCCCGTCAGATCTGCAGCGTGTTCAGGCAGCTCTACACGGTCCTGGTTCTGGAGAACCAGGTCCTGAAGGACCAGGTCCTGGAGAACCAGCTGACCCGTCTGGAGAACCCAGTAAAGACCAGGACCAGAACCCTGAAGGTCCAGGTGACCCGTCTGGAGAACCAGTCCAAACCCAGGACCAGGGCGGCCCTGAAGACCCAGAGGGTCCAGAACTCAGGTGAGTTCACTGGTGGTGAAGATCCAGAACCGGGTCAAACCAGGTCAAACCCGCAGCTTTGAGAAAACGCGAAAAGTAAAAACGTAGAAACGTGCGCCTTAATCGGGAATGGAGTGGTGTGACTTTTATTAGCGATTGGCGTGCACGTTTTTGTGCAACGTGTGAAAACGTGCGCTTTTGGCGCCATCCGGAACACATTGGGAGAACTTTGGGGCCTCACCACTCGCACACCGTTACTCGAAAAATTCTGAACCGATTTAGAAAGTTGTTGGCCCTGAATTTAACTACAGTCCTGTGGATTTTCAGAGCGATGGCACAAATAGTTTTTGCACAAAGTGCAAAAACATTTCCAAATTTCCAAACTAATGGGGAGATTTTCCCATGTAAGTGAATGGGGCAGAATTTCACACTGTGGCTGGAAGAAGGTTGGAAAAACTCCAAATCCAACTTTTTTCTGAGTCACGTATCTTTCTCATACTTGCACGTAGAAATGTCATTCAAACTTCAAAACGGAGGAAAACTTCTCTTCTCTCTCCAAACCTGAAACTGTTTTTTCCTAAAAAGTAAACTTTTCAAGATATGAGCGCTCAAGCGAGGACTGGAAATCACTTTTTTTCAAATCTAGAGTGAAGCTCTAATTTTTAGAGTGGGAGGGACAGTAAAAAAATTACCTGAATTTTTATTTGTAACTCGAGCTCACGGCCAAACCGTAAAAGGTAGACAGATAATTTTTGGTCAGAATGTAGACATAGGTGTTGGGATTCATAAAATGTGACTTTGACAGGCGGGGTTTGTACAAAATTTAAACGGGGGAGGATAGAGCGGCGCGAATACCTGCCTCGGTCTCCATTGGCTGTAATGTAATCAAAAGTTTTCTTCTAAAGAATCTCACTCTGTCTTCGCACTGCCGTTACTAACACATTTTAAGGAATATCTGAATAAAATTAGATTGTCAGAATCTGCCGGGTTTCTGTGTCTCTCACGATGTCTTTGTTTTTCTGCTACGAGCTACGGTTTTCTCACAAATCAGAGTGATTTGAGACCTTGTCAGAAGCCAAATTCTGGGTTTTTCTCACAGCCAAACCGGAAGGTTCTGAAGTCGAGGTTCTTGTTGCCGGGGCAACCAGAGCTCAGCTGCTGACTCATTCAGCCAGAACTGGTCACATGACCCAGTCAGTACAGACTTCATATACTTTAACCTGGAAAATGGAGAAATCTGACCCCTGACCCTGAACAGAACCGTAGTTCCCAGGGTTAGTTCCCATGATGCATCACTGCCAGCCCTGCAGTCCTGAGTGATGCCTTCACTGTTCTCTGTGTTTCTCTAGATGGATCAGCTCCATCTGCTCCGGGCTCTGCTGGCTCCGCCCCCGGCTCCGCTGGCTCCGCCCCCGGCTCTGCTGGCTCCGCCCCCGGCTCTGCTGGCTCCGCCCCCGGCTCTGAGGTCACCGCCAGCCAGCCAATCACAGAGCAGGACCCCCAGAGGGAACCAGAACCAGACCCGGACCTCCAGACCTCCTCAGAACCTGAAGCTGACGTGAAGCAGTTCTCCCTGAATGTGACATCACTTCCTGTCAGCAGCGATCAGCCAATCAGTGAGCTTCCAGGAGAAGATGCTGCTTCACCTGGAGAGGACCAGGCTGCCGTAAGTTCTACCTGTCAGGGGATCAGTGATCAGGTGATCAGGTGATCAGGTCAGGTGATCAGTGATCACCTGATCAGATCAGGTGATCACTGATCAGGTGATCAGTGATCAGGTGATCAGATCAGGGGATCAGTGGATCAGTGATCAGTGGATCAGTGATTAGTGATCAGTGGATCAGTGATCAGTGATTAGTGATCAGTGATTAGTGATTAGTGATCAGTGATTAGTGGATCAGGTGATCAGTGATCAGTGATCAGGTGATAGGTGATCAGTGATCAGGTGATAGGTGATCAGGTGATCAGTGATCAGGTGATCAGTGATTAGTGATCAGTGGATCAGTGATCAGGTGATCA
>NC_084590.1:52543279-52550779 GCF_033807715.1 Cololabis saira
CCCATGAGAAGTTAAGGGGGGTGAACTGTGGACGTAGTAGGGACCCCATGAGAAGTTAAGGGGGGGTGAACTGTGGACGTAGTAGGGACCCCCATGAGAAGTTAAGGGGGGTGAACTGTGGACGTAGTAGGGACCCCCATGAGAAGTTAAGGGGGGTGAACTGTGGACGTAGTAGGGACCACCATGAGAAGTTAAGGGGGGTGAACTGTGGACGTAGTAGGGACCCCCATGAGAAGTTAAGGGGGGTGAACTGTGGACGTAGTAGGGACCCCCATGAGAAGTTAAGGGGGGTGAACTGTGGACGTAGTAGGGACCACCATGAGAAGTTAAGGGGGGTGAACTGTGGACGTAGTAGGGACCCCCATGAGAAGTTAAGGGGGGTGAACTGTGGACGTAGTAGGGACCCCCATGAGAAGTTAAGGGGGGTGAACTGTGGACGTAGTAGGGACCCCATGAGAAGTTAAGGGGGGTGAACTGTGGACGTAGTAGGGACCCCCATGAGAAGTTAAGGGGGGTGAACTGTGGACGTAGTAGGGACCCCCATGAGAAGTTAAGGGGGGTGAACTGTGGACGTAGTAGGGACCCCCATGAGAAGTTAAGGGGGGTGAACTGTGGACGTAGTAGGGACCACCATGAGAAGTTAAGGGGGTGAACTGTGGACGTAGTAGGGACCCCCATGAGAAGTTAAGGGGGGTGAACTGTGGACGTAGTAGGGACCCCCATGAGAAGTTAAGGGGGGTGAACTGTGGACGTAGTAGGGACCCCCATGAGAAGTTAAGGGGGGTGAACTGTGGACGTAGTAGGGACCACCATGAGAAGTTAAGGGGGGTGAACTGTGGACGTAGTAGGGACCCCCATGAGAAGTTAAGGGGGGTGAACTGTGGACGTAGTAGGGACCCCCATGAGAAGTTAAGGGGGGTGAACTGTGGACGTAGTAGGGACCACCATGAGAAGTTAAGGGGGGTGAACTGTGGACGTAGTAGGGACCCCCATGAGAAGTTAAGGGGGGTGAACTGTGGACGTAGTAGGGACCCCCATGAGAAGTTAAGGGGGGGTGAACTGTGGACGTAGTAGGGACCCCCATGAGAAGTTAAGGGGGGTGAACTGTGGACGTAGTAGGGACCCCCATGAGAAGTTAAGGGGGGTGAACTGTGGACGTAGTAGGGACCCCCATGAGAAGTTAAGGGGGGTGAACTGTGGACGTAGTAGGGACCCCCATGAGAAGTTAAGGGGGGGTGAACTGTGGACGTAGTAGGGACCCCCATGAGAAGTTAAGGGGGTGAACTGTGGACGTAGTAGGGACCCCCATGAGAAGTTAAGGGGGGGTGAACTGTGGACGTAGTAGGGACCCCCATGAGAAGTTAAGGGGGGGTGAACTGTGGACGTAGTAGGGACCCCCATGAGAAGTTAAGGGGGGTGAACTGTGGACGTAGTAGGGACCCCCATGAGAAGTTAAGGGGGGTGAACTGTGGACGTAGTAGGGACCCCCATGAGAAGTTAAGGGGGGTGAACTGTGGACGTAGTAGGGACCCCCATGAGAAGTTAAGGGGGGTGAACTGTGGACGTAGTAGGGACCCCCATGAGAAGTTAAGGGGGGTGAACTGTGGACGTAGTAGGGACCCCCATGAGAAGTTAAGGGGGGTGAACTGTGGACGTAGTAGGGACCACCATGAGAAGTTAAGGGTGAACTGTGGACGTAGTAGGGACCCCCATGAGAAGTTAAGGGGGTGAACTGTGGACGTAGTAGGGACCCATGAGAAGTTAAGGGGGGTGAACTGTGGACGTAGTAGGGACCCCCATGAGAAGTTAAGGGGGGTGAACTGTGGACGTAGTAGGGACCACCATGAGAAGTTAAGGGGGGTGAACTGTGGACGTAGTAGGGACCACCATGAGAAGTTAAGGGGGGTGAACTGTGGACGTAGTAGGGACCACCATGAGAAGTTAAGGGGGGTGAACTGTGGACGTAGTAGGGACCCCCATGAGAAGTTAAGGGGGGTGAACTGTGGACGTAGTAGGGACCCCCATGAGAAGTTAAGGGTGAACTGTGGACGTAGTAGGGACCCCATGAGAAGTTAAGGGGGGTGAACTGTGGACGTAGTAGGGACCCCCATGAGAAGTTAAGGGGAACTGTGGACGTAGTAGGGACCCCCATGAGAAGTTAAGGGGGGGTGAACTGTGGACGTAGTAGGGACCCCATGAGAAGTTAAGGGGGGTGAACTGTGGACGTAGTAGGGACCCCCATGAGAAGTTAAGGGGGGTGAACTGTGGACGTAGTAGGGACCCCCATGAGAAGTTAAGGGGGGTGAACTGTGGACGTAGTAGGGACCCCCATGAGAAGTTAAGGGGGGGTGAACTGTGGACGTAGTAGGGACCCCCATGAGAAGTTAAGGGGGTGAACTGTGGACGTAGTAGGGACCCCCATGAGAAGTTAAGGGGGGGTGAACTGTGGACGTAGTAGGGACCCCCATGAGAAGTTAAGGGGGTGAACTGTGGACGTAGTAGGGACCCCCATGAGAAGTTAAGGGGGGGTGAACTGTGGACGTAGTAGGGACCCCCATGAGAAGTTAAGGGGGTGAACTGTGGACGTAGTAGGGACCCCCATGAGAAGTTAAGGGGGGGTGAACTGTGGACGTAGTAGGGACCCCCATGAGAAGTTAAGGGGGGTGAACTGTGGACGTAGTAGGGACCCCCATGAGAAGTTAAGGGGGGGGGTGAACTGTGGACGTAGTAGGGACCCCCATGAGAAGTTAAGGGGGGGGGTGAACTGTGGACGTAGTAGGGACCACCATGAGAAGTTAAGGGGGGGTGAACTGTGGACGTAGTAGGGACCCCATGAGAAGTTAAGGGGGGGTGAACTGTGGACGTAGTAGGGACCCCCATGAGAAGTTAAGGGGGGTGAACTGTGGACGTAGTAGGGACCACCATGAGAAGTTAAGGGGGGGTGAACTGTGGACGTAGTAGGGACCACCATGAGAAGTTAAGGGGGGTGAACTGTGGACGTAGTAGGGACCACCATGAGAAGTTAAGGGGGGGTGAACTGTGGACGTAGTAGGGACACCATGAGAAGTTAAGGGGGGTGAACTGTGGACGTAGTAGGGACCCCCATGAGAAGTTAAGGGGGGGTGAACTGTGGACGTAGTAGGGACCCCCATGAGAAGTTAAGGGGGGTGAACTGTGGACGTAGTAGGGACCCCCATGAGAAGTTAAGGGGGGGTGAACTGTGGACGTAGTAGGGACCCCCATGAGAAGTTAAGGGGGGTGAACTGTGGACGTAGTAGGGACCCCCATGAGAAGTTAAGGGGGGTGAACTGTGGACGTAGTAGGGACCACCATGAGAAGTTAAGGGGGGTGAACTGTGGACGTAGTAGGGACCACCATGAGAAGTTAAGGGGGGGTGAACTGTGGACGTAGTAGGGACCCCCATGAGAAGTTAAGGGGGGTGAACTGTGGACGTAGTAGGGACCCCCATGAGAAGTTAAGGGGTGAACTGTGGACGTAGTAGGGACCACCATGAGAAGTTAAGGGGGGTGAACTGTGGACGTAGTAGGGACCACCATGAGAAGTTAAGGGGGGGTGAACTGTGGACGTAGTAGGGACCCCCATGAGAAGTTAAGGGGGGTGAACTGTGGACGTAGTAGGGACCACCATGAGAAGTTAAGGGGGGTGAACTGTGGACGTAGTAGGGACCCCCATGAGAAGTTAAGGGGGGTGAACTGTGGACGTAGTAGGGACCCCCATGAGAAGTTAAGGGGGGTGAACTGTGGACGTAGTAGGGACCCCCATGAGAAGTTAAGGGTGAACTGTGGACGTAGTAGGGACCACCATGAGAAGTTAAGGGTGAACTGTGGACGTAGTAGGGACCCCCATGAGAAGTTAAGGGGGGTGAACTGTGGACGTAGTAGGGACCCCCATGAGAAGTTAAGGGGGGTGAACTGTGGACGTAGTAGGGACCCCCATGAGAAGTTAAGGGGGGTGAACTGTGGACGTAGTAGGGACCACCATGAGAAGTTAAGGGGGGTGAACTGTGGACGTAGTAGGGACCCCATGAGAAGTTAAGGGGGGTGAACTGTGGACGTAGTAGGGACCCCCATGAGAAGTTAAGGGGGTGAACTGTGGACGTAGTAGGGACCCCCATGAGAAGTTAAGGGGGGTGAACTGTGGACGTAGTAGGGACCACCATGAGAAGTTAAGGGGGGTGAACTGTGGACGTAGTAGGGACCCCCATGAGAAGTTAAGGGGGGGTGAACTGTCGACGTAGTAGGGACCCCCATGAGAAGTTAAGGGGGGTGAACTGTGGACGTAGTAGGGACCCCCATGAGAAGTTAAGGGTGAACTGTGGACGTAGTAGGGACCCCCATGAGAAGTTAAGGTGAACTGTGGACGTAGTAGGGACCCCCATGAGAAGTTAAGGGGGGTGAACTGTGGACGTAGTAGGGACCCCCATGAGAAGTTAAGGGGGGTGAACTGTGGACGTAGTAGGGACCCCCATGAGAAGTTAAGGGGGGTGAACTGTGGACGTAGTAGGGACCCCCATGAGAAGTTAAGGGGGGTGAACTGTGGACGTAGTAGGGACCACCATGAGAAGTTAAGGGGGGTGAACTGTGGACGTAGTAGGGACCCCCATGAGAAGTTAAGGGGGGTGAACTGTGGACGTAGTAGGGACCCCCATGAGAAGTTAAGGGGGGTGAACTGTGGACGTAGTAGGGACCACCATGAGAAGTTAAGGGGGGGTGAACTGTGGACGTAGTAGGGACCACCATGAGAAGTTAAGGGGTGAACTGTGGACGTAGTAGGGACCCCCATGAGAAGTTAAGGGGGTGAACTGTGGACGTAGTAGGGACCACCATGAGAAGTTAAGGTGAACTGTGGACGTAGTAGGGACCCCCATGAGAAGTTAAGGGGGGTGAACTGTGGACGTAGTAGGGACCATGAGAAGTTAAGGGGGGTGAACTGTGGACGTAGTAGGGACCCCCATGAGAAGTTAAGGGGGGTGAACTGTGGACGTAGTAGGGACCACCATGAGAAGTTAAGGGGGGTGAACTGTGGACGTAGTAGGGACCACCATGAGAAGTTAAGGGGGGTGAACTGTGGACGTAGTAGGGACCACCATGAGAAGTTAAGGGGGGTGAACTGTGGACGTAGTAGGGACCCCCATGAGAAGTTAAGGGGGGTGAACTGTGGACGTAGTAGGGACCCCCATGAGAAGTTAAGGTGAACTGTGGACGTAGTAGGGACCCCCATGAGAAGTTAAGGGGGGTGAACTGTGGACGTAGTAGGGACCCCCATGAGAAGTTAAGGTGAACTGTGGACGTAGTAGGGACCCCCATGAGAAGTTAAGGGGGGGTGAACTGTGGACGTAGTAGGGACCCCCATGAGAAGTTAAGGGGGGTGAACTGTGGACGTAGTAGGGACCCCCATGAGAAGTTAAGGGGGGTGAACTGTGGACGTAGTAGGGACCCCCATGAGAAGTTAAGGGGGGTGAACTGTGGACGTAGTAGGGACCCCCATGAGAAGTTAAGGGGGGGTGAACTGTGGACGTAGTAGGGACCCCCATGAGAAGTTAAGGGGGTGAACTGTGGACGTAGTAGGGACCCCCATGAGAAGTTAAGGGGGGGGGGGTGAACTGTGGACGTAGTAGGGACCCCCATGAGAAGTTAAGGGGGGGGGGTGAACTGTGGACGTAGTAGGGACCCCCATGAGAAGTTAAGGGGGGGGGGTGAACTGTGGACGTAGTAGGGACCACCATGAGAAGTTAAGGGGGGGTGAACTGTGGACGTAGTAGGGACCCCCATGAGAAGTTAAGGGGGGTGAACTGTGGACGTAGTAGGGACCCCCATGAGAAGTTAAGGGGGGTGAACTGTGGACGTAGTAGGGACCCCCATGAGAAGTTAAGGGGGGTGAACTGTGGACGTAGTAGGGACCCCCATGAGAAAGTTAAGGGGGGTGAACTGTGGACGTAGTAGGGACCCCCATGAGAAGTTAAGGGGGTGAACTGTGGACGTAGTAGGGACCCCCATGAGAAGTTAAGGGGGGTGAACTGTGGACGTAGTAGGGACCACCATGAGAAGTTAAGGGGGTGAACTGTGGACGTAGTAGGGACCCCCATGAGAAGTTAAGGGGGGTGAACTGTGGACGTAGTAGGGACCCCCATGAGAAGTTAAGGGGGGGTGAACTGTGGACGTAGTAGGGACCCCCATGAGAAGTTAAGGGGGGTGAACTGTGGACGTAGTAGGGACCACCATGAGAAGTTAAGGGGGTGAACTGTGGACGTAGTAGGGACCACCATGAGAAGTTAAGGGGGGTGAACTGTGGACGTAGTAGGGACCACCATGAGAAGTTAAGGGGGGTGAACTGTGGACGTAGTAGGGACCCCCATGAGAAGTTAAGGGGGGTGAACTGTGGACGTAGTAGGGACCCCCATGAGAAGTTAAGGGGGGTGAACTGTGGACGTAGTAGGGACCCCCATGAGAAGTTAAGGGGGGGGAACTGTGGACGTAGTAGGGACCCCCATGAGAAGTTAAGGGGGGTGAACTGTGGACGTAGTAGGGACCCCCATGAGAAGTTAAGGGGTGTGAACTGTGGACGTAGTAGGGACCCCCATGAGAAGTTAAGGGGGGTGAACTGTGGACGTAGTAGGGACCCCCATGAGAAGTTAAGGGGGGGGAACTGTGGACGTAGTAGGGACCCCCATGAGAAGTTAAGGGGTGTGAACTGTGGACGTAGTAGGGACCCCCATGAGAAGTTAAGGGGGGTGAACTGTGGACGTAGTAGGGACCCCCATGAGAAGTTAAGGTGAACTGTGGACGTAGTAGGGACCCCCATGAGAAGTTAAGGGGGTGAACTGTGGACGTAGTAGGGACCCCCATGAGAAGTTAAGGGGGGGGAACTGTGGACGTAGTAGGGACCCCCATGAGAAGTTAAGGGGGGTGAACTGTGGACGTAGTAGGGACCCCCATGAGAAGTTAAGGGGGGTGAACTGTGGACGTAGTAGGGACCCCCATGAGAAGTTAAGGGGGGGTGAACTGTGGACGTAGTAGGGACCCCCATGAGAAGTTAAGGGGGTGAACTGTGGACGTAGTAGGGACCCCCATGAGAAGTTAAGGGGGTGAACTGTGGACGTAGTAGGGACCCCCATGAGAAGTTAAGGGGGGGTGAACTGTGGACGTAGTAGGGACCACCATGAGAAGTTAAGGGGGGTGAACTGTGGACGTAGTAGGGACCCCCATGAGAAGTTAAGGGGGGTGAACTGTGGACGTAGTAGGGACCCCCATGAGAAGTTAAGGGGGTGAACTGTGGACGTAGTAGGGACCCCCATGAGAAGTTAAGGGGGGTGAACTGTGGACGTAGTAGGGACCACCATGAGAAGTTAAGGGGGGTGAACTGTGGACGTAGTAGGGACCCCCATGAGAAGTTAAGGGGGGTGAACTGTGGACGTAGTAGGGACCCCCATGAGAAGTTAAGGGGGGTGAACTGTGGACGTAGTAGGGACCCCCATGAGAA
>NC_084590.1:52558279-52564789 GCF_033807715.1 Cololabis saira
TACTAATGTATTGAAACACATGGCTCTTCAGTAGGGATTTCATATGGATCCAGACCCCAGGGGCCAACTTAATTTCAAAGTTATCAATAGACGCACAACACTGAAGAGCTTCTGTATGTCTACCTATGGGGTAAAACTTTGGAACAGCCTGAGCAGAGATCTAAAACAAAGTCAAAACATATCACAATTCAAAAAAAGATATAAAGAAACTTTTTTCTCAAAATACAGTGGCGAAAAAAAATGTAGATATATATATATATATATATATATATATATATATATATATATATTAATATGTTTTATCTCCAGCTGCAGCAGGAGCAGCAGCACATGCTCCAGGACCAGCAGAAAGCCAGACTCGTGTATATTTATATGTATATATTTATATTTTAATGTGTTTTAGCTGCAGCAGGAGCAGCAGCACATGCTGCAGGACCAGCAGAAAGCCAGACTGGTGTATATTTATATGTATATATTTATATTTTAATGTGTTTTAGCTGCAGCAGGAGCAGCAGCACATGCTGCAGGACCAGCAGAAAGCCAGACTGGTGTATATTTATATGTATATATTTATATTTTAATGTGTTTTAGCTGCAGCAGGAGCAGCAGCACATGCTCCAGGACCAGCAGAAAGCCAGACTGGTGTATATTTATATTAATATATATTTTAATGTGTTTTAGCTGCAGCAGGAGCAGCAGCACATGCTGCAGGACCAGCAGAAAGCCAGCGAGGAGCTGATCCAGAAACTCCTCCAGGAGGAAGATCAGCTGCTGGAGGACGAGAGGAAGAGGAGGGAGGAAGACGAGCAGCTGGCCCAACGGCTCAGTGATGAACTGGTGAGTGTCTGGTGAAGGAACCGAGGAGTTATGGTTCCCTAGTGGAGGAACCGAGGAGTTACGGTTCCCTGGTGGTTCCCTGAGGAGAAGTTTTTGTTTTTTATTTTGGATCCCCATTATCGGACGCAAAACGCCAATTAGTCTTCCTGGGGTCCATGAAAATTAAAATACATTCATATAAAAGCACAATTATACATTTATATACTTCCTATAGTACTTTACATTTTAAATGTATGAACTAAATACATAAGTAATTACAATTACATCACTCCATTAACCCACATCATTACACCAGCTACATCACTGTAGTGGTAACCGTGGTAACCGTGGTAACCGTGGTAACCATCACAACCTGCAACTACATTGAGCTGTATTTTCCACACAATAAATCACAAAATGTATATCAAACATATATATTAACCATTGTTATGTCTGTACCCAAAAATAACCTTTTTAGTTGCTTTTCTAAACTGTCTCTGCTTGTTGCTTTAGTTATGGTATAAACCTGTTCCAGTGTGAGATTAACCTGGACATACAAGTTCTTTTCATTGCATTTGATCTCGGTAATGGAATAGAAATATGACCCCTGCTAACTTTAATGCTAACCCTGCTAGCTTTAATGCTAACCCCAGCTAACTTGTCTTGTCCTCTGCTCATGTCTGTTTTGGGAAAAGGTTATGTTTGAGTACAGGCAGTTTGGTTGTTTCGACACAGTTATATTCCTGAATAAAGTTAGTAAATTGTTTGTTAATCTGTCCTCTACTTTCATCCAAGCAAGATCACTATGCATTTGGTCAACACCCTTTCTCATAGAACACCCGAGTGCTGGAGCTGCTCTGTTCTGAATATCTGAAGTTTGTTTATATGTTTTTTCGCTGCACTTGACCAGATAGCTGAGCAGTAGTCAAGGTGTGATGATACCAACGTTTGAATAACCTGTCGGAGTGTAATTGGTGTTAATAAAGAGGAGGATCTTCTAATCATGGATATACCTTGTGATGGTTCCCTGAGGAGAAGTGATGGTTCCCTGAAGGACCTGAGGTGTTGGTTCAGACGTGATGGTTCCCTGAGGAGAATAGAGACGGGTAACAGACGGGTAACCTGTGTTTCTCCTGCAGAACCCTCCTCCTCCTCCGTGTCCGGAGACGCTGCGTCTGGTGGAGGTGAAGAAGAAGAAGGAGGTGACGATCGGCCAGATGGACCGGTGAGTTCAGGTGTTCCAGGTTAGAGCGTCATGTTTACATTCCTCCAGGGAGATTGTGAAGAAGAGGCCTGCCAAGCCGCTCCTTCAAGGCCAAATCTAATCAACAATTTGCAGGCAGCTCAGTCATTTTCCGTCTGCCTTTCAGTCTTCTGGTTCCTCAATAAACTATAAAGAGCTCAAAGACCCCTGCTAGCCTACGATTCTGTTCAAGAATCTCATCCAGCTTGTGGCCCTGCTCACCCAACGTTACAGTCTGAGTGTGGAGCTCCGTGCTCAATCCTTCAGCAGCTTCAGCAGCTCAGAAAGGGCCAGAACGGCCCCCGCAGACTTACGCAATTGTCGATAGGCCAGATCCCCACTCC
This sequence comes from Cololabis saira, assembly GCF_033807715.1. Taxonomy (NCBI): domain Eukaryota; kingdom Metazoa; phylum Chordata; class Actinopteri; order Beloniformes; family Belonidae; genus Cololabis; species Cololabis saira. Next base: position 52,560,683 of record NC_084590.1, read on the forward strand.
AATTAGGAGAAATCCTGCTATCATAAATCCAATTATGAAGCGTCCTCAACAGATAACATCGAGTAGTCCATCGTGTAACTAGGCATGGGGCGATATACGATATTATCGTATATCGCGATAAAAAACGGCCGCGATAACGTTATCGTGGGGTACTGTAATTATCGCCAATTTTTTTTTTTTTTTGGTCACAAGGCTACCAGCCAGGTAGAAGCCAGTGTTATTTTTTTCATGTATTTTATTAATATTATTTATTATTATTATTTATTATTATTTTTTCAGAGAGTAGTACAATCCGTGTGCATTTGACTGTTGTGGCACTTTATTTTCACCCAATCTTTGTGTTGGCCATGCAGCTTTAGTTTTGTATACTACAGAGCAGTGCCTTTATTTTATTATGTTTCCAGAGAGCCGTACTAAGTAGCAGCCGCTGTTAAAGTTTCAGAGTAATACAATCAGTGTGCATTTGGCTCTACACCGTCACTTTATTTCTATTTGTCACTTATTTCTTTCGTCTCTCAGGGAAGTATTTTCTTACAAAAAAAGAAAGTTCAAATAAGTACCGGTACCGGTACTATAGTTTACACTTTGTAATGCATAACATTTACAGTACACTATTTCTCTACCTCAAGTGTCACTGTGTTGAGAATGATTTGAGAATAAATGTTCTGCAGGAACCAGTGGATCCACGATTAGTGTCTTTCCTTGCATTTTAACAATTTTATAAGCGACACGCTAATGTCCTGATAATATCGTAATCGTGATATTTTTGTCCACTAATATCGTGATATGAAATTTTCATATCGTCCCATGCCTACGTGTAACCAGCTAAAAATGTCCCGTGGGGCAGGAGGGCTAGGGTTAGGGTTAGGGTTAGGGCTCCCTCACCCCCGGGATTCTCGTCGCAAAAATGTGGTCAATGGTTCTTTAATTGTTTTTATCGCTTGCTTTGAGCCAGTGGCAACTTTTCATTCCACTCGTACTTGGACTTTTGGGATGAGAATAAAGTGAACCTTGAACCTTGTGGTTTGTCTCCTGTGCAGGTTCCTGATTCCTCGAGCTCCTCGAGCTCCGTCCCTCCCCCGGCTGGACTACTATGGCCCCCAGCTGGAGGTGGAGGTCAGCCTGGGGGCCGTGGAGGTGCACCTGGGGAATCACCTGGTCCCTCAGGTGGGGGAGGAGGTGCACCTGGGGAATCACCTGGTCCCTCAGGTGGGGGAGGAGGTCTGCCTGGGGGAGCAGCAGCAGCAGCAGGAGGAGGAGGTGGTTCACCTGGGGGAGGAGCTTCACCCGGGGGTCCAGCTGGGGGGTTACCTGATCTCCACCAAGAGGAAGACCTGGGAGTCTCCGGAGGAGGAGCAGGGCGGAGCCTCCAAGCGGCTGCTGATGCCCCGCTCCTCGGAGGAGCAGGAGGACCGGCGTCTGCAGGAGAGACTCCAGCAGGAGCATCTGCAGCTGCAGGACCAGGAGCATCTGCAGGACCAGGAGCAGCAGCAGGAGCAGGCGGGCCTGCAGGAGGAGCTACAGCAGGTGCAGCTGCAGAGGCAGGACCAGGAGCAGGCGGACCTGCGTCTGGCTCAGCTGCTGCAGAAGCAGCTGAACCGGGAGGAGAGACAGAAGGCCACAGACCGGAGGAAAGGTTCCTCCGACGCCTACCTGCTCCGGCACAAGCAGGGAAGCTCACGCCTCCACGCCGCCAGGACCTCCAGGAGGTCCTCGTCCTCCTCCCTGTCCTCCTCCTCCTCCTCGTCCTCTTCTCCCTCCTCTTCCTCCTCGTCCTCCTCCTCTCCCTCCTCCAGGAGAGGCCGTAAACAGCTGACTCTCACCGACATGTTCTCCAGTCTGAGCTGAAACTGCTGCTCAGAACCAACATGGCCGTCATGATCATGAACCAGAACGTGAACCCCCTCAAACTGTTCTAGCTGCGACACGGCTCTCCAGGCTCTCCAGGATCTCCAGGCTCTCCAGGCTCTCCAGGATCTCCAGGCTCTCCAGGATCTCCAGGTGTCCTGGTCCTGGTCCTGGTCCAGGTCCTGGTACCCCGGTCCAGGTCCTGGTCCTGGTGTCGTGGTCCTGGTACCATCAGTGACGGTTGTTGTTAAATTGTTAAATTGTTGCTGCTGTTCATTTATATTTTTCTGAGAAAAACAGTTGCATTTTCTTGTTAATAAATATAAAGGTTGTTTTAAAAGCTGTTTCCTGTTTCTGCTGGTTTTTATAAACCGCCGCCGTCTGAGTCCGAGTCCTGGTTTCATCACCACTGGTTTCCTGATGTCGGTCACATGACCCTGACGTCACATGACCCTGACGTCACATGACCCTGACGTCACATGACCCTGACGTCACATGACCCTGATGACTCCAAACCTCTGGTTTCTGGTTTCTGGTCCAAACTGAGTCACGGGTTTAAGACGTTTCATCAGAACGAATAAAGAAAATGACGGGGATTCGTGACTCATCAGGAAATAATGACTCAACACATAAATCAGTCTCAAAGTAACAAACTATAAATGAATATTGGATTATTTTAGCCCAACTTGACACCAAGCTGGTGTTTTAATCATTTATGGGTCTGGGTTCAGTTAGTGCAGAGTTAGGAGTTATAATCGTCTAACGATAGGTAATAATATATAATAATAGTGAATTATCAAAACGGCACCAGCTGATTTATCAGGAAAATAAACAGTGAAGGAAGTCCGAGTTCAGACCTTTAAACCTTTAAAAATAAACACCTTCTCTCATTCAAATGAATCAGAATTTATTTACTCAAGTGTTAAAAGATGATAAAACAACACTTAGTATAAATTCTAATGGCTAAACTACACAAAACAAGTAATTACACATTAACACAAACTTCAGATTATGTACGTGTGTGTGTGTGTGTGTGTGTGTGTGTGTGTGTGTGTGTGTGTGTGTGTGTGTGTGCGTGCGTGTGCGTGTGCGTGTGCGTGCGCGTGCGTGTGCGTGTGTGTGTGTCACTACGACGAAGTATTAGGGCCAAACTAAGACAAAAAAAGGGAAATTACGAGAATAAAGTCATAATATTACAAGAATAAAGTTGTAATATTACGAGAATAAAGTGGTTATTTATAGAACTCTAACAGGAAGAGCTTCTCAGGGCTGTACAGTGCGACAGTTTTCATCGCATTTGCGAATAAAAATCATCCGGTGCGAAGAGAAATATGTATCCACTCGCATTTGTGCGAGTGAGTTGCGCTGGGGTCATGTTAAAAAAAGTGTGAAAATCAATATGAATGTCTCTTGACCTACATCAGCCTTTCTCAACCGGGGTGTCGTCAAAAAAAATACCTATTCTGACATTTCATATATAAATACCGTATTTTCGCGACCATACGGCCGGGGCGCCGTGTGGAAAGGCTATTAATACTATTAATACATCCATGATCCGACCGCGCGTGGCGACGGCGCCTCGACCCGCGGACCAAAATCTTACTCAGAAGAAAGTAGTACCTTTTTGCGGTCCCGATCACGGGACTCTAGCGGGGTTTTGAGCTCTGAACTTTTAAGTCTGGTGTAGATTTAAGCCTTACCTTATTAAATTAAACCTTTTTCGTGAGTAAGATAAACACGGGGAAACTTCTGCTGAGTTCCAGTGTACTTTAATGTCCCTCAACAGTGTAGGATTTTAGAACGTCAACACGGCACCTAGTGCCGTACTGTGGCGTATCACTCCGCCCAATCTAAAACAGACTAATCACTACAGATAAACTAGTCCCTGATTTACATCAGAATATAAAGAATATATTTATAAAATAATGAACCCTGAATTACCAAAATAACCTTAACAAAAATAAATCTCCTCTTACACTTATAAGGTGAGCATGAATCAATCTTTTTTATGATGTAAAATTGTATGTATTTATTTACTTTTATTTATTTATTTAATTTTAGTTGTTACATTTCTGGAAAATAAAAAAGTCAAATCATACATGAGAGAAACTATTCAGTTTGTGTCTAAATATTTGTACTTCAATGTAACTGAAGATGCATAATGCAAACCTGACATTTACTTTTAGTTCAGTTTGTGGAAAATGGTTGGCCTGGCTTTCTCTTTAAAACTTAAACAGTTATAAATCATTACAAACTATA